>NC_134865.1:4655000-4695000 GCF_049852395.1 Peromyscus maniculatus bairdii | reverse complement strand
ACCTGCTCAACCACAGGGCACACCAGACTTCAGTAAACCCAGGCAGGCAGCCCACCAGAAGACACCAACTCTCTAGGTGTCTGCCCGCCTTATCTGCAGTCCCCCTCCCTTCCTTGTCACCAGGTTGCAGGCCAGGATTCCAGGGGAGAAACCCTGTCCTACCAAAGGTCACTCTAGTCACCAGAACTCCAGGTAGGCTGGCTGCCTGGGCAACCTCCTCACTCTCTCAGTTTTCCCCAAACAATACCATTACTCCTCCTTATAGGCATGTCCTTACTCTCAACTCATACAGAGCCCCTCTGCTTGACCAGAGGCCACTCTGGACACCAGAAATGCAGCCTCCAACTCAGGAGAAGACCCTCTGTTCAAATATAGGCCACAATAGCCAGAGACCAGAGATGAAGCAGAAACCAAAAAACAAAACACCAATCCACCAAAGACAAACTCAGGAATTAGCACCTAGACCTATAATCACCCCAAACTCAGATGTCTTGACACAAACATAAAAACACAATCAACAAAAGCCAAGGCAAAATGTTACCACAAAAGCCCAGCTATCCTACTACAGCAAGCCTTGAATATTCTAACACAGCTGAAACACAAGAAAAAGACCTTAAAACAAACTTTATGAAGATGATAGAGGTCCTTAAAGAAGAAATAAATAAATACTTTAAAGAAAGCCAAGAAAAACAAACCAACACTTGAAGAAAGTAAATAAAAATTTCAAGACCTGAAAATGGAAATAGAATAAAGAAAACACACACTGAGGGAATTCTAGAAGTGGAAAAATCTAGGTAAATGAACAGGAACTAAAGATGCAAGCTTCACCAACAGAACATGAGAGACAGAAGAATCTCAGGCATTGAAGATAAGACAAAAGAAAAAGATATATGTGTCCAAGAAAATATTAAATCTGAAAAATTCCTGACACAATACTATTATCTAGGAACTATGGCATACTATGAAAAGTCCAATCTTAAGAATATTAAGAATAGAAGAAGGAGAAAAATCACAACCTACCCCAAAAAAACAAGAAAATGTTTTCAACAAGATCATAGAAGAAATATTTCCTAACCTAAAGAGATACCTATAAGAGTACAAAAAGGAGACAGAATATTAAATAGATTAGACTAGAAAAGAAAGTCTCCTCACCACATAATAATCAAAACACTGAACACACAGAACAAAGAAAGAATATTGAAAGTGACAAAGGAAAAAGGCCAAGTAACATAGAAAGGCAGACCTATTAGAATTAGACCTAACTGTTAATGAAGATTCTAAAAGGCTGAAGGACCTGGAAAGATGTGTTGTAGACACCAAGAGACCACAGATGCCAGCCCAGACTACTGTACTCAGGAATACTTTCTATTACTATAGATGAAAAAAAACAAAATATTCCATGATAAAGTCAAATCTAAACAATATATATCCACAAATCCAGCCCTATATAAGGTGCTACAAAGAAAACCCCAACCCAGAGAGGTAAACTATACCCATGAAAACATATAAAATAAATAAATCTCACACCAGCAAAACCAAAAGAAGGGGAACACACACACACATACACACACACAAATTACATTGCCATTTCCACCAATAACAAAATAACAGGAATTAACAATCATTGGACATTGATATCTCTGAATATCAATGGACTCAAAACCCCAATAAAAAGACACAGACTAACCGAATGGGTATGAAAACAGGATCTGTCCTGCTGCTACATGTAAGAAACACACCTCAACATCAGAGATAGACATTACCTCAGAGTAAAGGGATGGAAAAAGATTTTCCAAGCAAATGGACCTAACAAGCAAGCTGGTATAGCCATTCTAGTATCTAACAAAATAGACTTCAGATCACAATTAATCAAGAGAGTTAGGGATGGAAAATTCATAATCATTAAAGGAAAAATCCATCAAAATTATCTTTCAATCCTTGACATCTATGTGCAAATGCAAGGGCACCCACATTTGTAAAAGAAAAATTACTAAAACATAAATCAAACATTGACCCTCACACACTGATAGTGGGAGACTTCAAAACTCTACTCTCACCAATGACAGGTTATTCTGCCAAAAACTAAACAGAGAAATACTGGAGCAAACAGATGTTATAAACCACATGGACCTAACAGATATCTACAAAACATTTCACCAACTCAAAAAAATATAGAGAGGGGAGAGGTGGCTCTGTGTTTAAGAGTACTGACTGGCCGGGCGGTGGTGGCGCACGCCTTTAATCCCAGCACTCGGGAGGCAGAGGCAGGCGGATCTCTGTGAGTTCGAGGCCAGCCTGGGCTACCAAGTGAGTCCCAGGAAAGGCGCAAAGCTACACAGAGAAACCCTGTCTCGAAAAACCAAAAAAAAAAAAAAAAAAAAAAAAGAGTACTGACTGATGTTCCAGAGGAACCGGGTTCAATTCCCAGGCTGTCTGGTGTCCAGTCACTCCAGGATACATACATACATACATACATACATACATACATACATACATAAATGGAAGAAAGGACCTTGGTACCCCTCCCTCTCTCCTCTCCTTGTAAGAAGTCACATACAACATCAGGAAGCACCTCCTCCTTTGGGCTGTATAACCTGAGGTCATAAGCAGAGCAAATACCACTACACTTCTCAGCACCTCATGGGACTTTCTCCAAAATCAAAGACATGCTTGATCACAAAATGAGTCTCAAGAGATACAAGAAAATTGAAATACCTCTCTGCATCCTATCAGACCACCATGGGTTAACGCTGGATATCAACAAGAACAGACACATCAGAAAGCTTACAAACTCATGGATACTGAACAACTCTCTACTGAATTAAAACTATCAAGATAGAAGAAAAGAAGGAAATTAAAGACTTTCTAAGTTTTATGGAAAATGAAAACAAAACATATTCAAGCTTATGGGACACAATGAAAGCAGTATAAAAGGAAAGTTCATAGCACTAAGTGACTGCATAAAATAATTGCAGAGATCTCATATTAGCAGCTTAACAGCACACCTGAAAGCTCTAGAAAAAAAAAAAAGAAGTAAGCATACATAAGAGGAGTAGATGGCAGAAAATAATCAAACTGAGGGCTGAAATTAATAAAATAGAATCAAAGAGAACAATACAAAGATTCAATGAGGCCAGGCGGTGGTGGCACACGCCTTTAATTCTAGCACTCAGGAGGCAGAGCCAAGCAGATCTCTGTGAGTTGGAGGCCAGCCTTGTCTACAGAGTGAGTTCCAGGACAGGCACCAAAACTATGCAGAGAAACCCTGTCTTGAAAAACAAAAACAAAAACAAAACAAAACAAAAAAGATTCAATGAAACAAAGATTTGGGTTTTCAGGAAATCAACAAGATTGACAAGACCTTATAGAAACCAACTAAAAGAAGGAGAAAGAAGTCCAAATTAACAAAATCAGAAATGAAAAGTGGGAAATAAAAACAAATACTGAAGAAATCCAAGGAATCATTAGGTAGTACATTAAAAGCCTATATGCCACAAAATTGGAAAATCTAAAATAAATGCATTTTTTCAGTAGATACTACTTAGCAAAGTTGACTTGAGCTTAGATAAACAATTTAAATAGACCTAAAATCCCTAAGAAAATAGAAATCAGTCATTAAAATTCTCACAATAACAACAAAAAGTCCAGGTCCAGGAGGTTTTAGGGCAGAATTCCACCACACTTTCAAAGAAGAGCTAATGCAAATACATGTCAAATTATTTCACAAAATAGAGACAAAAAGAACATTGTCAAATTCATATTATGAGGCCACAGTTACCCTGATACCCAAGCCACACAAATATTCAACAAAGAAAGAGAATTACAGACCAATTTCCCTTATGAACATTGATGCAAAAATACCCAATAAAATGCTCACAAACTGAATCCAACAATACATCAAACTGATCATACACCAAGACCAAGTAGGTTTATAATCTCAGGGATAGTTCAACATCCTTGTTGAAAATCAGTCAATGTAATAATCCACCATGTAAACAAACTGAGAAAAAGAAAACACATAATCATTTCATTAGATGCAGAAAAAGCCAACACCCCTTCATGATAAAAGTCTTAGAGAAAGTATGGATAAAGGAATGTGTCTCAATATAATAAAGGCAATTTACAGAAATCCTATTGCCAACATCAAATTAAACAGAGAGAATATCAAAGCAATTCCATTAAAATCAGGAACAAGACAAAGCTGTCTACTCTCTCCATATCTATTCAATATAGTACTTGAAGTTCTAGCCAGCACAAAACAAACAAACAAACAAACAAAAAACGGAGGGAGATCAAGGGGATACAATTGGAAATGAAGAACTCAAAGTCTTGCTATTCACAGATGACATGATAGTATATATAAGTGTGGTGTTTTGAAAGAAAACGGACCCCCAAAGGAGTGGCACTATTAGGAGGTGTGACCTTGTTGGAGAAAGTATGTCACTGGTGTGTAGCTAGAGTTTTCCTGTCTTGCCCACAGTCAGGACAAATCTTTGTCACCTGCCAGTCCCACAGCCGCTCACACCCAACCAAGTAAACACAGAGACTTTTTTTTTTTTTTTTTTTTTGGTTTTTCGAGACAGGGTTTCTCTGTGTAGCTTTGCGCCTTTCCTGGAGCTCACTTGGTAGCCCAGGCTGGCCTCGAACTCACAGAGATCCGCCTGGCTCTGCCTCCCGAGTGCTGGGATTAAAGGCGTGCGCCACCAACGCCCGGCTCAACACAGAGACTTTTATTGCTTACAAACTGTATGGCCGTAGCAGGCTTCTTGCTAACTGTTCTTATAGCTTAAATTAATCCATTTCCATAAATCTATACTTTGCCACGTGGCTTGTGGCTTACCGGCATCTTCACATGCTGCTTGTCATGGCGGCAGCTGGCAGTGACTCCTCCCGCCTTCCTGTTTTTTCTTTTCTCCTCTCTGTTAGTCCTGCCTATACTTCCTGCCTAGCCACTGGCCAATCAGTGTTTTATTTATTGACCAGTCAGAGTAATTTGACATACAGACCATCCCACAGCACTGATGGGGCGGGCTTAGAGGTCTCTTGCTCAAGCTTCCCTCACTGTGACAGCTAGTTGACTTCCTGTTGCCTGCAAGATGGAGCACTCTCTGTGTCAGTACCATGTCTGCCTGCACACCACCATGCTCCCCATCATAATGATAATGGACTGATCCTCTGAAACTGTAAGTAAGCCACCCCAACTACATGTTTTCTTTATAAGAGTTGCTATGGTCATGGTGTCTCTTCACAGCAATGAAAACCCTAACTATGACAATAAACAATTCCCCAAATTCCATCTGGGAAGCTGGATATGAGATTAACTCAAAGAAATCAGTAGCTTTACTATAAAAATGACAAAGGAACTGAGAAAAAAAAAACAGAGAAAAAGCATGCTTCACAACAGCCACAAATAATATAAAATATTTTGAAATAACTCTAAGTGAGTGAAAGATTTGTGTGGTAAAAACTCCAAATCTTTAAAGAAAGAAACTGAAGAAGACATCAGAAGATGGAAAGATCTCTCATGTTCATGGCTCTGTAGAACATAGTGAAAATGGCCAGCCTACCAAAAGCAATCTACAGATTTAACACAATCTCCATCAAAATTCCAATACAATTCTTTACAGTCTTGAAAAGTCAATACTCAACTTCACGTGGGAATACAAAAAACCCAGGATAGTTAAAACAATCCTGAACAATAAAATAACTTCCAAAGGAATAATCACCCCTCATTTCAAGCTGTACTACAGAGCTATAGTAATAAACACTACATGATATTGGCATAAAAACAGACACATTGAACAATGGAATCAAATTGAAGACCCAGATATTAATCCACACACTTATGGATACCTTATTTTTCATAATGAAGCTAGAAAGACACAATGGAAAAAAGAAAGCATCTTCAACAAATGGTTCTGGTCTAACTGGATCTTGGCATATAGAATAATGCAAATAGACCCATATTTATCACCCTGCACAAAACTGAAGTCCAAGTGAATCAAAGACCTCAACATAAAACCAGATACACTAAACCTGATAGAAGAGAAAGTGAGGAATAGCCTTGACTGCATTGACACAGAAACAACTTCCTGATGAGAACAGCAATAGTGCATGCACTAAGGTCAACAATTAATAAATGGGACCCATGAAACTGAGAAGCTTCTATAAGGCAAAGGACACCATCAATAGGACAAAATGGCAGTCTACAGAATGGGAAAAGATTTTCACCTACTCCACATTTGACAGAGGGCTAACATCCAAAATATATAATGAACTTGACACTAAACATCAACAAACCAAATAATCCAATAAAAAATGGCATATAGTTCTAAACAGTACTCTCAATAGGAGAATCTCAAGTGACTTAGGAAGCACTTGAAGAAATGTCCAACATCCTTAGCCTTCAGGGATATGCAAATTGAAGCAACGCTGAGATAATCATCTTACAAAGGTTAGAATGCCTAAAATTAATAACACAAATGACAGCTCATTCTAGTGAGCATGTAGTGCAAGGAGACCACTTCTTTATTGCTGGTGGGAATAAAAACTTGTACAATCACTATGGAAATCAATATGGCTCTTCCTCAGAAAACTGGAACCCATTCTACCTCAAGACCCAGCTATACCACTCTTGGGAATATACCCAAGGATGCTCCATCCTACCATAAAGACACGTGTTCATCTGTGTTCATAGCAGCCTTATTCACCATAGCCAGAGAATAGAAACAACCTAGATGTTCCTCAACAAAGAATAGATAAGGAAAATGTGGTTCATTTATACAATGGAACATTACTGAGCTGTTAAAAACAATGGCATCGGAAAATTTGCAAGCAAATTGGTTAGAACTAGAAAAAAATCATCCTGAGTGAGGTAACCCAGACCCAGAATGGAAAAATATGGTTTGTACTCAATTATAAGTGGGTATTAGCTGTTAAGTAAATAGTAATCATCCTACAATCCACAAACCCAGAAATGCTAAGTAACAAGGAGGGCTCTAAGGTGAACACATGAATCTCTCTGGGAAAGGGAAATTGAATAGATTTTTCCAGTGGCCTAAAGGTAGGTGGGGATGGGAATAGAAATGATCATGTGGGTGAGAGATGGAGGGTAGGAGGGAGAGAGTACAGGGAGAGATGACTCCATTTGGGAGGGCATTTAGGGGACCATGTAGAAATCTAATGCAGTGGAAACTTCCTGGAACCTATGAGGGTGACCCTAGCAAGGACTCCTAGTAATGGAGGATAGGAAGTCTGAACTGACCATCTTCTGTAACCAGGCAAGGCAAGTGGTGGTCCTGGGACATCAACACAGGCATAAAACCTTGACCTATATACTCTATCCTGCTCATTAGCTGTATGGGAGAAATGGAGGCAGAGATCATGTGAGAATGGCCAACCAATGACTGGTCTAATTTGAGGCTCATGCCCAACACTGCCTGGATGACCAGGAATTGGAGGCTGGACTGCTTAGAGATCTAGGATAAAAAAAAAATCAACAAAGGATTCCTAATGATATTCTGTTATATTCGTGGATCAGTGCCTACTCCAATTGTCATAAGAGAGCTTCCCTCTAATAACTGATGAGAGTAGTACAGAGACACACATCCAAGCATTAAGTGAAGAGAACACAAATTGGAGATCTCCACTGGGTTCCTTCCCTCAAAACTGGGGGAGCCCCGTGGAAGAGGGAGAAGAACAATTGTAGGAGCCAGAGTGGTCAAGGATACTAGGTGAGCATGGCCCACAGAATCAACTAAGCAGGGCTCATACATGCTCACAGAGACTAAAGTGACAATCATGGAGCCTGCATGGGTCTGCACTAGGTCCTCTTTATATGTTACAGTTGTTTAGTTTGGTGTTTTTGTGGGACTCCTAACAGTGGGAGTGGGGGTGTCTCTGACATTTTTGCCTGCTTTTGGGACCCTTTTCTTCCTACTGCATTGCCTCTCCCAGCCCTGATGTGAGGGTTTGTGCCCAGTCTTGTCATAACTTACATCGTCTTCAGTTGATATTTCCAGAAAGCTCACTCTTTTCTGAAGGGAAATAGAGGAGTGTATCTGGGGAAGAGGGGAGATGGGAAGGGGAAATTGGAGGAGTGGAAGGAGCAGAAAATTCATTCAGGATGCAATGTATGATAAATAAATAAATAAATTCTGTTACGTGGCAAATGAGAGGCCAATAGCCTGCTTTTATCTTCTCAACACTGGATTGCAAGGGTGCACTATTATGCTCAACTTTTTAAATGTGTACTGTGGATTGTACTCATGTCTTGATACTTGTATATCAAACACTTTACAGACTGTATTATCTCTCTAACCACCCACTTAATTTCCATAATATATAAAACATGCTTTCTGTATTTCTTTTGTTTTTTACTTTTTCATTTTCCTAATAACAGTATACTTTTAAAAATATTTTTCTCTTCCTGGATAAAACAAAGGATGAGATGTCCAACAATGACACAATGGTAAGATCAAAATTATTATCAAATCTCTTGGGGTGTCAAATGCTATGTATCAAGTAGTATCCTCCTGAAATTCATGCTCAGTTTTAACTACTACTACATGAAAAAGTTACTTTATTTGGAAAGTGTTTAAAAATGAAATTGGACCCTCAGTCATATGAGATGTCTGTATCAAAAGGAGAACTTTGAATACACAAGCACATACAGACAGGAAAATGCCAAGTGTGATCAAAGTAGAGACAGGAGGGGTCCTGCAGAAGCCAAAGGAGAAAAGGACTCCAGCAAGTCATAAGAAACCAGGAAAGAGGGGTGGACTATTCTCTTAAGCCTCAAACATAACCCATTTGGTTCTCAAACTTCTACTGCCCATAACTGAAACAGTAAAATCTCTATTTGTTTAAACTATTTAGTTTGCCATACTCTGTCACAGTAGCAGACTAATACATTAGGAAATAAATCTTGAGTTCCTGATGACATTGAGGTCTAGACTACCTGGTTCTGTTGAGTGAGGGATGTTACCTTTTCCTGCTTTTTTCCCGTTGTTTGGTAAATTTCCTGTTATTTAGATTCTGCCGTTTCCTAGTTGATGCAGGTACTTCAGTGCTATTTCAGTTTACCACATTTACCAGATAATCTATCCATGTTATATTTCCCTTAACAATGACTCTTTGACCTCTCTAGTCTATCAATCCATTTTGTCTGTTTTGCTCACCAGTTGGGTTGAACTCTGTCATAGGGGAAATGTCCTTTATTGTCAATCTGAGAAGGTCTTTCTGTTCCTTTTTTATTAATCCTTGTTCCTAAGAGTCTATGAATAGTCTACCAAACTTAAGGTTTTCATTTGGGAGCTGCATGAGAAGAGTGCAAAGCAGTGAGTATTTCTGAGGCCATATATATTAGAAAGTAGCTTTATTCAATCACTATGGTGTTGGGTAATGATTTGCCAATTGGAAGTTTCTCTTTCATTCTCTGAGAAAAAAATATCAGCCAAGACATACACACACACCCACACATACACACACACACACACACACAGCTTAAGCAGAAGTTTATTTAGCAAAGCAAGTTGAATAGCACACTCCAGAGACAAATTGAAATAAGGTTACCTGAAGGGTGAGTTATCAGTCCATTGGGTTCTGTGCTGCATTTTTAAAACATTTTAATGAATATTTATTATGTGTGTAGCATATTCATTAGGTAAGATGACCCTGTTTCCCTTCCAAATTGTGCTAGATTGGACCTAAAGGGTATTCTCATGGCATGAAAAGCATGAAGGAAGGGTGTCAAATACACAGTGCAAGAGATATTATAATGCAGTGTGGGTGTTTTGTAGATTCAGACCCTTCACTAGTATGCAAATGTGGCAATAAGAAGTGTTCTCTGGCTTCTTAGATTTTGATACAGTAGAAAGAATCTAACCAAAGCTTCAAAGATATTTGAGCACAAAGGGGTATTCTTAACATCAGAAAATACAACTACTGAGACATAGTAGCCATTTTCTTTGCTTACCTCCTAGCCTATTTGATCATATTCATGTATATGTATGTATTTGATAGTGTAAACATTACTAATGAAAATTTGAAGTTGTCATTACACTGTATTTTAGCATCTAAATTTCTTGGAGGAACCGAAGAGCATATGTCTTAGCTACTTTTCATGACAAAATATAATGACCAAGGCAACTTAGAAAAGAAAGCATTAAATTTATGGCCCACATTTGCAGAGTGTTAGAGTCTATGACCTTCAGGACAGGGAGCATGGTGGCAGGTAGGTAGGCAGAAAGGTAGATAGGTAGTAGGCAGGCAGGCTGGTAGGCATGGTGCTTGAGCAATAGTTAAGAGTTTCCATCTTGATCCACCAGCATGAGGCACAGAGAGCTAACTGGCAATGATATAGGCTCTTACAACCTTAAAGCCCAGCCCCAGTGACACACCTCCTCTAACAAGACCACACCTCCTAATCCTTACTGAACAGTTCCACCAACTGTGGGCCTAGTATTCAAACATACGTGTCAGGGGCCATTCTCATTCACATCACCACATTTCTCCCCCAGGCCTCCATAGGCTTGCACTATATCACATACTAAATGCATTTAATCCAATTTTAAAAGTCCCTACAGTCTCTCAAAGTTTGAACACTACTTTAAAGGCCAAAGCTTCACTTAAGAATCATGGAAATCTCTTCATTGTAAAGCCTGTAAAAATCAAAAAGCAAATAATTACATAACTTGGCACAAAACATACCTTATAATTCCAGAAGGGTGAAGAGGGACATAGTGAGGAAATACTGGATTAAAGCAAGACCACAACCCAGCAGGGCAAATTCCAAATCCTGTAGTTCTACATCTGACCTCAAGGGACTTAGCTGGCTCTTCCCTTTCAGCTAGCTGACTGCAGCACACTTCTGTCTCTTGGCTGGCTCCACTCCCTCTCGGCAGCTCTCCTTGACAGGTACCCCAGTGCTCTGGCACCTCCAGCATCCTGGGGTCTTCAATGCAATCTAAGCTTTACTTTCACATCTTCATGCAACGGCCCCTGAGATCTCCCCACATCTGTAACTACACCAAATGCCTGCTCTGCAGCTTTCCTTGTTCAAACATGTGTCTATGGGGGGCCATTCACATTCAAATCACAACAGAATCTGGATCCCTCAACCTTTGCAAAAGTTTCTTTGTCTCCTCATCACTACCACACACATGCATGCATGCATGTGAGCACACACATTTAGTTGTCTCTGGCTATCTAAATTGTATAGTTGCATTCTTGGTGTACTAATTTCTGCAGTGAGCATCTGTCAATCTGAGTTCTGTTTTCATATTCACCTGATAACACCATTTGTTTCCTTCATTTGCTAATTCTGAAAACATTATAATTGGGTCCCAGGGTTGCTCTCCTAAACAGGAGCTCTAGTTCATTTTTGTGCATTTCAAGGTTTAGCCTCTTTTTGGTCTTCTTCTGACTGTTTTCTGACTTTTACATACTTCATTTAGGAAGTCTGCTTCCTGTGCTTTGAGCATTTCCCCCTCCTAGCATCTCCATTCTCTCCCTCTCTCTAAGAATATTGATAACATATTTTGTGACTTTTCCTTGCTTCTGGCATTGTTGTCTCCTTTCATTTCCTTTTTGGTCTTCAATATTGTATGCCCTCCCTTAATAACTATTTCCACTTGACTCCTTTTCATACTTAGAGTCTGCCTCTGAAAATAGTATAGAAGTAGACAACGTGAGAAAACTCACAGTAGGTTAGCTTTCCAATGGCATTTTCCACATGGCATCACTGTTTCATTCTCTAGAGGTACACTCCACTCCTAGGATTCTTTGGGGTTTTTAGAAAGGAGTCATGCTCTTTCTTAACTAAAGATTTGCATGCTTAACTATAGAGCATGGAGAACTGAGATTGGAAGCGGGGGGACAAAGACTCACTGTACAGTCATCTGTGGTGGTATTGTGTTCCCCAAAATATTGTGCACGCTAATAAACCTATCTGGGGCCAGAGGAGAGAACAGCTACAATATTAAACATAGAGGATAGGCAGTGGTAGCACAAGCCTTTGATCCTTGCATTCCAGAGGCAGAAATCCATCTGGATCTCTGTGAGTTCAAGGCCACATTGAAAACAGCCAGGCATGGTGACACACACCTTTAATCTCCAGAAAGTGAGCCTTTAATCCCAGGGAGTGATGGCAGAAAGCAGAAAGGTATATAAGGTGTGAGGACCAGAAACAAGAAGCATTTAGCTGGTTAAGCATTCAGGCTTCCGAGCAGCAGTTCAGCTGAGATCCCTTCGGATATGAGGACTCAGAGGCTTCCAGTCTGAGGAAACAGGATCAGCTGAGGAACTGGCGAGGTGAGGTAGCTGTGGCTTGTTCTGCTTCTCTGATCTTCCAGCATTTACCCCATTAACTGGCCCCAGGTTTGATTTTATTAATAAGACCTTTTAAGATTCATGCTATAGTCATCTGTTCACCTGTTGACAGCACAGTGCTTCCTTGTCCAATGCTGTAAGTGCTGTGGGATAATGCATAGATTAAGAGTTATGGGCTAATTTAAGATAGGAGAGCTAGCTAGCAAAAGGCTTGAGCCTTGGCCATGCAGTTATAATTAATATAAGCCTCTGTGTGTTTACTTGGGGGATGTGAGTGGGAGAGATTTGTCCCGACCACTGGCAGACTGGGACACAGGAAATCTTCTGACTACACAGAAGTGCTCTGGTTCCATTTCTTCTGCAGAAAAGACAGAATCGTGACTTTTGTCTTTAATAAACTGACAGAGCATATGGAGGCCTAACTGTTCCTCATAAAGTTTTAAATGATCCTTGATTTTACCCCTTTTCTCACCCTGACCTTCTCCTTAATGCTTTGTGAGCCTTTTATGTTCTGCAGGTGCTATTGTTCTGCTTGCTTCTGCTCTGGAGGTGCTCTCTCTTTTATTTACATTTTCATGTCAATCATTATGTCTGCCCTCTGTTTTCCATAGACTAAAATATAAGCTGACCTTTCTTGTTCTTGTCCCTCATCTTTTTTTTTTTTTGGTATTAATGAATTAAAATCTTTGTGATTCCTCTACTACTTACATATCAAGTTTAGAAGGACCACAGTAATGTCCAAATATATCATGCATAATTTTAAAGCAAAGCAATAGTCTGAAAACTTCAATAAATCTATAGTTTCTACTATTAAGCACAGCTATAAATGAGTACCATGCGTCTAGAGCATTAATTCTTAACAAACATAATATGACATATAATGAGATGGAAAACCAACAATCAAAACTCAGGAAATGTGGCACAAATTATAAGAAGCATCACAGTATTTGATAATGTAAAAAAGATATTTCCTGTGTTCAACGAAAAATTTGTAGTACTTTATTAACTTTGAAATAAGACATAGCTGGAAAATCAATAAAATAAAAGTTATTACAAACTGATATTCTGGGAAGAAACAAGATCTCCAGGTAAGCTGGCACAGTTTGTATAAATCTATTTTATTAAAGCTTTAAATTAGAATTTCAAGTAATGAACTTCCTTTGGCATTTTCATATCTATCTATATATACACATACATATATACATACATACTTACATATATATATATACACATAGTGTGTGTATGTACTTTGTATGTGTTTGTCCTCCTTCTCTGCTGCTTTCTCTATTATCCCCACTCTTGTAATCAATCCTGATTTTTTAAAAATGTAACTTAAAAAATTTGAGCATTTCACATATGCAGAAAATGTGCTTTGATATTTACCTCAATTCTCCCAATTCCTTTTACTTCCATCCCACTTCCCAATCCCCCAAACTTCACATCCTCCTTTTTTTTTTTTTTCTAATTCAAGCGCCATTAAGTCTAATTATTGCTGTCCACATACTTCTGGGTGTAATCCCCTGGAGCACGGTCTGTGGTCAGTTTGAATGTATTTATAATAAAGTCGGAGTCATCAATAATGTCTTGGTGTTGATTGAGGAAAAAAAAAATCAAAGTCTTTCCTCTTCATGTCCTTTAACCAAGAGCAAGGCCAGCTTTAAATTCTCTGCTTCACTCTACCCATGTCTTCCTCCATTCCCTTCTGTATGTTGCATGAATCTATGCCTGCCTGAAGCCTATCTTGTGAGTCTCTCCACATTCCTGTGTCTGTCCCTAACAAATGTTTGACTCTCTTTAATTAAATAGCACAGAAAACACCTGGGGAAGGAAGGAGGAATACACCACAGAAATCTTCAATGGAGTTTTACAATGGATTAAGTCACTGACTTCAACTGACCAAGACAACAAACAGTACCACAAACATCCTGTTTACTAAATGATATCTGTTGTTGGTTTTACTCTTTTGTGGGGCCTGCCACTCAGCTCCCAAATAAATCACACATGGAGGTTTATTCTTACTTAAAAATGCCCAGCCTTAAGTTGGATTGTTCCTAGCCAGCTTTTCTTAACTTATCCAGTCTACCTTTTACCTCTGGACTTTTTCCTTTCCTTACTTCTGTAACCTTACTTTCACTTTTACTCCGTGGCTGGCTGTGTGGCTGTGTGGCTGTGTGGCTGTGTGGCTGTGTGGCTGTGTGGCTGTGTGGCTGTGTGGCTGGTTGGCTGGCCCCTGGTGTCCTCCTCCTTCTCTGGCTACTTCTTTTTTCCTTCCAGATTTCTCCTATTTATCCTCTCTGCCTTCCAGCCCCACCTATCATTTCTCCTGCCTCACTATTGGCTGTTCAGCTCTTTATTAGACCATCAGGTGTTTTAAACACACACAGTAACACAGCTTCACAGAGTTAAACAAATGCAACATAAAGAAAAGTAACACACTTAAAATAATATTCTCCAGCAGATATCCATATGTTGTATTTCATATTTATGGTGGATATTCCTTTAATAAAGTTGCTCTCATCCTATCTTTTCTGTTTTTAGCAAATGATTATTATAACACATGTACAACATATATACATACCCGGAGTACTGGGTCAGAGACATGGAGGAGTACGTAACTTATGACTACAGCTATGCAGTTGCTTAGACTTTAAAAGTTGATTACAGGGGAAATCCAAGGCAAGTAAGGTTGAGTGGCACATTGTTTTCTCTAATGTTAAACAAACATGCTGAGTACATCGTAGGTATCACGTAAGTCTTAAGTAACCTCTAGGTATGTTATTAACTCTGGATATGAGGTCCAGAAAAAGTTCCAGGCTCTTAGAATGTAAGAGAGATTTTTGTAAGAATGCATTGCCACAACGGTCGATTTACCAGGCGCCACATCTGTTACTAAAGCTGGTTCTTCCTCCCCCAAATCCCTGAGCTGTCACCAGCTCCACAGCTACGGATGGGAGCCTGTGAACCACCTCTTCCTCGGTGCTGCAGTGGTGACCGGCTTGGTTCTGTGCATGCAGGCCTTGTGCACGCAGCTGTTGCTTCTGTGAATACCTGAGTGCAGTAGTCCGGTCATGCTCCTAAGACAGCATTTTGTTCTGGTCTTCTTCAACCTCTGGCTCTTACACACTTTCTGCCACCTTTTCTGCAACGGTCCTGGACCCTTGGGAAGGAGTTGTCATATAAATGTCCCATTTGTGGCTGAGCCCCCCCCCCCCAAAGTCACTCATTCTCTGGACTTTGAGCAGTTGTGATTTTCTGTATTAACCTCCATCTGTTCACAGTGGAACTTCTCTGAAGGGTTTATCTAATTATTCTTTATCAACAAAAACTCGGGAGTCAGATATCAGGGTAAGAACCTGATTGATCAGAGAAGCAGCAGACAAGTGAACAGTGACCTCCTCCCTCCCTCCCTCCCTCCCTCCCTCCCTCCCTCCCCCCTCTCTCTCCCTCTCTCTCTCCTTTCTTGATCTGAAAGGGCTGAGAATCTTTCTAAACCCCTCCCAATGACTTCTGTGTCTCTCGATATGTCCTCAGTTCTCCAAAACCTCTATGACTAATTTTGATTAGCTAGTAGCTAGCTCTGCCCTTTAAGTCAATGCAAACTTTACTGTCTTGGGAAGGTTACAGTGTGATCATAATATCCCACAGCACTTCTCTGCAGAAGTCTGAGAGTTTCACTAATCTATGGATATAGAAGTACAAATTCAGAGGTCAGTTTTATACTACGTCTTCTACCAAATAAACAGTAGCAGGTTTATCCCTGGGGACTAATTTCCTTCACCATGGGTTCTTGGCTAGATTTATAGTATCAGACATACATCTCCTGTTGTGGTGTGGGTCTCAATTTCAATCAGAAAACAGTTGGTTTCTGTCATTACTGTACCTATGGACATGTCCGGCTACTCCATTCATTGTTGCAGTCCACAGGCGGTACAGATGGATAAGACTGCTGATGACCTTTACCTGATAACAGCCTACAAAGCACCTCTGGTATTATAAAGTCTAGCTGGTAGGAGAGAAACATCCTAGTCAATATCAACTTGATTTCTTCAAGTCCTGTGACCACACTATGTTCATCATTGTGGTCTTATACAGCAACTGGCTATATAGTTTGTGGGCCCCCTGAGATAGACCTGACCTACCTTCAGGGGCAATATCCCCACCTGAGATTGGACTTTTCATTTGGCAGTCTACGGAATTGTGGGCTAACCTTTGAAAATAAGACTTGGGGATGCAAAGGCTGCTTAGTTGGCAAAGTACTTTCCACACACTAATAAGGACCTGAGTTTGGGTCCTCCGCACTAGCCTACAAAGCTAGATATGGCAGTGTGTCCCTGCAATCCCAGCCCAGAGGAAACAGCCACAGGAGGATTTCTAGAGTTTGCTGCTCAGCTAGTATAAGAGACTGATGACATCCTTGTTCAGTGAGAGAGCCTGTTTCAAAAAGACTCTAACTAACTATTTTGTTCTCCTGCAATACGGAAAGGTCTGATAGCATGTCTGGTGGTGACTAGAGGAAGCTGAGCATCAGTTGCCCTTGCAGGCTGTGCAAAGGCTTTGTTTGTTATTTCCTCTTTGCCAGAGGCTCGTAAGTGATGTACACACACTGAAACAGCTGTGACACAAGCCAAACCAGTGGATAGGAAACAGTAGTTTGCCCCTCTGCTCGCCTCTAGAAACTTCTAACTGAATATTTACGGCAATATAGCTTAATTTTAAGTTTCAATTTTGCTGAGTTTATTTCAAGTTACAAAATTCAATATTTTTTCAACAGGCATAACTGGAGACTCAAGGGTAAAGGGGGGCTTAGTTATAGAAAGGTTAAGGAACTTATACATGTTCCTGTATTTGTATTCTAAATTTTACATACAGCATGGTTATTCATAATTGCAATGTTATTGTCCTATTTGTCTCATTTATTTAAAATGCATATTTAATTTTAATTTAGTAAAACATTATTAAAAAACAGTATTGGCTGTTTTCTCATTTGTCTGCTGCAATCATTATTTTCCAGGTTTATTCACTCATAAAGACTTAATTCATGTTCTGAAATGTTGTGTGGAAAAAGTCAGCTGGTCAGCAGGATGTTAGTGTGTAATGGCATTTTTCCCTAGAGGAGAACACATTTTAGGACAAGGACTACTTATTGATGATCAGGTTGTTTTCTTTGTTTGAAAGAATAGGACCTTCAGTAATTGTTCAAATTTAAATAATGAATAGTGATAGACAGGGTTTAATTTTGAGGTCAAGACACATTAAAAGGATGAAGTAACATATAATACACATATGTATACACATGTATCTGCATGCATACACATGAGTTTGTGCACACATATAACACCGAAACAGAACTCATTTTGTATTAATGACTTTCAACAGGTAATTTCACATTTTTATTTTTATTTTTTGAAATTTCCACCACTGTGGCAGATATAAAATCAGTTTTGTTGCTAAGAATATTTACTGGACACTTAATCTAGACCCTCATTTTCAGGTCTGCAAATGGTGGTATGAAAACTAAATTTCCATACTTCTTCTAAGACTAGCTAGAAAACATTTCTTTACTGCAACAGAGAATGGAGCAACTTAGAAGTTTTATATTTTGATATGTATACAACCACAAAAGGGTTCCTTGGAATGGACTGTTTTATTCCAAATTGTCTAATAAGAAAGTTAATTATGAGTATATGTAAATGATGACAGAGTGGCATATGCCATCTTATAAGCAAACAGAAATGAAATGTGAACAGATGGTTTTGGCCTCTCTAAGGAAACTTGGCTATATTTGATAGATCTTCATGCATTTTTCTTTCCTTGTGAAGACATAGCCAAAGAATGAGATATTATTTTATTAAATACAAATGTACTTGTATTTCTTAGATTATTACTAGTAAATGTGTGTTGCTTATAATGAATAAGGATATTAAAGATCATTATTAAATATCTATGCTTAATATTGTGGTCCTTTCAGAAAAACCAAGAATTCATGACCATGATTATGAGTGAATAAAACATGTACAAGAATAATTTTTTTAAAAAGTCATTGGCAGTAAAAATGTTTTATACACCAAACATCTTTCCATTAAATAAACAAAAGGAAATCATCAAAACTAATGCTCCATGATAAATAGGTAAAAATATTTTAAGTATCTCTTTAATATGAAACAAATTAATATTTCATAAGCAAAAAGAGAAGTTTGTTTTATACTGTGTTATAAATGTTTATCCTGTTTTATAGGAATCATTGATAGTAGATGGATTCTGGGGTGGTATCAATGATAACTGTAGCTAGAGTTTTCCTGCTTTGCCTACAGTCAGGACAAATCTTTGTCACCCGCCAGTCCCACATCCACTCAGACCCAACCAAGCAAACACAGAGACTTATATTGCTTACAAACTGTATGGCCGTGGCAGGCTTCTTGCTAACTGTTCTTTTATCTTAAATTAACCATTTCCATAAATCTATACCTTGCCACGTGGCTGGTGGCTTACCAGCGTCTTCACATGCTGCTGGTCATGGCGGCGGCTGCAGTCTCTCTCCGCCTCAGCCTTCCGCTTCCCAGAATTCTCCTCTCTCCTTGTCCCACCTACTTCCTGCCTGGCCACTGGCCAACCAGTGTTTTATTTATTGACCAATCAGAGCAATTTGACATACAGACCGTCCCACAGCACTTCCCCTTTCTTTTTTTTTTTTAAAGGAAGGTTTTAACTTTTACACATTCCAAAGTCAGCTTGGTATATTTGGGAATTTGGGCGTAGCTTCTCTTACTACTTCCTGCTGGAGGGGGGCGCTGTATCTTATGGGGACACAAAGAAAATTTTAGGATCATGGAGTAGTCCGTGAGACCGTATTGTCTGAGCCAGTTGCCTTGAAACGATTCTGGATGTTGAATCATCTGGGTCATGGTGTCAGAGATCTTTCAGGTGGTCTTGGCTGGTCAAACCTGATGTATCTTAATCTGGAACAAATCCATAGCCTCTGGCTTTCTGTGGAAACAAAACCAGAGCCTCTTTTCCAAAGCAACATATCCTTATATCCAAATTTTGAAGTTAAGGTACCTTTAAAACATACATTTTGCTATAACTCAACAGCTTTTGCAATCAAATGTTTCTCTTCAGTTACAAATATCAAAGAGAACATTATCCAGATTCTCTGTGTGGTAGCCATCTTTATGTGGCTTATGTTTTATATTACCTTGAGCCTATTGCTTTAAACTGCAGCCTTCTAAGCCTGAAACAGCGCTGTGGCTGCTGGCTCCGCCCACTTCAGCTTCCCAACATGGCAGTGGTACGTTTTCCACCAGCTCTGGGAGCCATCGTGGGTCTATGCTTTTATCCAAGCAGCGTGTAGCCCAGAAACCTCTTTTTTTGTACTAGCAAAGGCTAAATCCACCATGCAGCTTAATGTGCCACTTGCAGAGGCCTCATTCCTGCCATACTGCAGATCAAGCTCGCACGCTAGGAACCCGCCAGTAGCTCAAACTGGCAGGCTGCCGCTCCTTTGAGAGAGACAATTAGGAAGCTGTTTTTAGCTCCATTTTAGAATCTTTTCTCAGGTTTTAGGTAGAAACTCTTGCCCCACGTTGGGCGCCATTTGTAGCTAGAGTTTTCCTGCCTTGCCCATAGTCAGGACAAATCTTTGTCACCCGCCAATCCCACAGCCACTCAGACCCAACCAAGTAAACACAGAGACTTATATTGCATACAAACTGTATGGCTCTGGCAGGCTTCTTGCTAACTGTTCTTATAGCTTAAATTAATCCATTTCCATAAATCTATACCTTGCCACGTGGCTGGTGGCTTACCAGCATCTTCACATGCTGCTGGTCATGGTGGTGGCTGCAGTGTCTCTCTCCGCCTCAGCCTTCCGCTTCCCAGAATTCTCCTCTCTCCTTGTCCCACCTACTTCCTGCCTGGCCACTGGCCAACCAGTGTTTTATTTATTGACCAATCAGAGCAATTTGACATACAGACCGTCCCACAGCAGATAACAACTCTTAATAGTTGCCCTGTAGGACAATCATCTCTTTGGGTGTCAGTAGCATTCCGTCTGGCAGGTGAAAATCACTGAGCGCTGTGGATAACCAGATATATAAAGAAACAAGTGCATCAGATCAAGTCATGCCTCAGATCAGGCCTCAGCTCATGCTGAATCCTCAATTCCAGCCCAGAAGACAGCCCAGCAGTGCATCTACTCCTAAACTACAGAATCTATGCGCTAATATTTGTTGTTTTCAGCTATGGAGTTTATGATAATACTGTTACCTAGCAACTGATAACTAATCTAGCTACTTATGTAATTATAACTGTGTTGCATTCAAGGCACTGAACATTCTTTTGTATTTTAATTAGAGAATAAAAATATGTGCATCTTATAAACAAATCATGTAGTGAATAAAATTAATAATTATAATAGTCAAAAGTATACATTGTAAATAGCTGTTTCTAAATAGTCTAAATTACATTATAAACAGATTTGATAGGAATTTTATTATATGATAATAAACATTTCTGAGATGTAGTTCACTGTAGATAATATATTAAAGAGAAGTTTTATTTCACCAATGATGCAAAACAAATTTATATTTCTTCAGAACTGTTCTTTTTGCTTTTGAAATACATACACAGCAAAATCTCAACGCTTATTTGAGTTCCTCACATTTAAAGCACATGGGATTGTTTGCACAAACAAACCCTTAATTAGCTCTCATTAATATTACTATACATCAAGTAAAATAAAATACTAAATGTTGTGAGCAAATACCTATTTTAACACCCTCCTTCCTGAATACTCTCACCTATTTCTTCAGATTTTATGCAACTGCAGTACAAATATATTCATGCATGTCTCTCTAAGTTTAAAAATACACAATTACTTGAAACAATGGAAACATTGTTCAGCAGTTAAGAGTACATATTGTGCTTGTAGGGAACCTAAGTTCAGTTCCCAGTAGTCACATCTGGCTGCTCCCAATAGCCTGTAACTTCAGCTCCAGGGCATACATCATCACTAGCTGGCATGGATATTTGCACTCACATGCATTTACCCCCACACAGACACATGTATATACAGATGATTAAAAACTAAAATAAATGTTTAAAAAGGAAACAATTTCAATATTCTTTGCTTCACTATCAAAATTAATACTTTTATACACTATGTTGTTAGAAGCCAAATGGCTTTTTTTTTAAAAAACAAATGTTCAGTTTTATTTAACAGTTGGGTCATTTGGGCCATAATCCACATATAGAATGAGGGCTAAATCTTTTAATATGCTATAATTTTCTTCATCTGATTTTTTTCTTTTATAAGTTGTTAGTTTAGAAAGTCAGTGGTTTATTTATTTATTTATTTATTTATTTATTTATTTATTTATTTATTTTTATTTTTATTTTTATTTTTCCAGTAAACGTCTGGCATTAATCTAGATATTCTTAGTTTCATCCCCCTTGCCTGGACTCTTATAGACTTGCAATATCTCTGAGTCTTCCCTAATATCATACCTTGGTAATATGATTTTGTAAGTATTTTTTTGAAGATTTTTTTAAATTATGTGTATGCCTACATGCGTTGAGTACATACATGTGAGCGCAGGTATTCATGGAGCCCAGAAGAGGGCATCAGATCTCCTGAAGCTAGAGTCACACAGGAGGTCATGGGTTGCCTGATGTAAGTGATGGAATCTGGATTCAGGCTTTCTATAAGAGCAGTGTTTTTTTTTTTTTTTTTTTTTTTTTGTTTTTTTTTTTTTGGTTTTTCGAGACAGGGTTTCTCTGTGTAGCTTTTGCGCCTTTCCTGGGACTCACTTGGTAGTCCAGGCTGGCCTCGAACTCACAGAGATCCACCTGCCTCTGCCTCCCGAGTGCTGGGATTAAAGGCGTGCGCCACCACCGCCCGGCTAAGAGCAGTGTTTTTAATCATGGAGTCATCTCTCTATTCCATCATCTATGGTTTTATATGCTTTCATTTAGCAACTTGTGATTCTATGGGTTGGTCTAATTTGCACATTTTTTAAGATTTATTTATTTTATTTTCTGTGTATGAGAGTTTTGCTTGCATGGGTACACTTGCACCACATACATGTCTGGTGCCCATGGACATCAGAAGAGGGCACCAAATCTCCTGGAAACTGGAGTTACAAATAGTTGTACCATACGGGTGCTGAGAATTGAACCCAGTTCTTCTGCAAGAGCAACAAGAGCTCTTAATGACCAAGCCATCCTTCCAGCACCTGATCTTTGTTTTTTAAGTAAAATGACAGTAAACCATTGTTCATTTACTTGAAAACTTTCTGTTTTCTGTAACACTGAAGATTTTTTTAACATGTTTAAATTTTTTAGAGATCATCACCTCTACCTCAACAGAAATATTTCAATCCTTTTCAACAAAGCATCATGGGAAAAACAAGCTATATTTGTGGCTTTTGCTTAAACCGAATTCAATTTGTAGATTCAAGTAAAATGACAGTGCATGAATCTTTTCCTGTGCAACAATGTAATATTTAATTTTAAAATGTGCAATATGTTGTAAATGAACCCACACACATTTAAAACGATGTACCAATGAGAAGAATACTGTTCAATTAAACTTAATTCTTAAAATATTATTTTGTGTAAATAGATGTATGACATGTGTGTGGGCATGCACATATCACGGTGAGAATGTGGAGGTCAGAGGATGATGTCAGGCATTTCTCCCTGCTTTCCAACTTGTTTGAGGCAGAGTATCTTTGTATCTGATGGTTCACACATCAGAATACCCAGCCTGCATGCTTTCTAGGATTATCTTATCTCCACCTCCCGTCTTACCCTAAGAATACTGTGATTACAGATGTAGGTTATCAATTTTATGGATTCAAATGTAGATACTTAATGCTTGTCAGCTGACATTTTATTCCTTGAACTATCTCCTGGATCCTTCAATCTTAATTTTTATTGCCATTTCCATTATCAGAGCTATAAGGCAATAAAAATGTATACAAAAATGTGAATGTCTCTTGAAGTTATATTTATTGTTTTCTTTAATAATCAAAAAGCCAGAAACATAAAAGGAAATAATTTGTGTAATTGTTCTAGAATTTTAAAAATACTAAGCAAGTAGTATATAGTTTTTAAATATATAATTTATTTCTGTAAAATTACTAGGTAAGCTTGTCAAATGGATTAATATAAGCACCAGGGTATGGTAGAATACTAAATGGCTTATAGTATTCACTACTGTTCAGTTTGAATAGTGAAATTTCTAACAAATTAATTGTTTAGGGTGCTGCTGTATAACCATTTTATATGAAAAATTACTTCTCCTGAAAGTTGTGTAATAGAGAACTTGAAAAGTTATACAGAAAGCAATACTCAAAAGTTTTCTGTACAATAGGTAAAGCAATACTTACATAATTTTTGTTTCTAAAAATACATTGGCAGATTTGGTAATTTAATCTTATAATCAGGTTTCCTACATTTTATCTTTCTATGAAATCTAAAAGACATAAGAAATATTACTCATGTCTGGAGAGTAGAGATTAAGCAATATCGTGAAAACTGTCATATGGAAAATCTAACACACAAATGACAGAGACCTGAACTGGCAGATGAATGAAGCCACACCTAGATAAGTATGTTTAAAAATATAGCCTCTTAAGTTTGCCAGAAAGTTACACTTTATGAATCTTTTCTTACTTAAAACTTCAATACTACCATCCCACAAACCCCAATAACTTTTTGTTCTCACAATTCTATTAATTCACATTTTTCTGAATCAATTTTTCTTTATAAACTCCCATATAATTTGCTTATTTAATATCTTTAACCTATATGTACTACTAAATGAAATATGATCTCATTGTAAACAGGCATTTTTAAATACATCATTGTTGTTGCTGTTGATAAATGTCCAATACAGGGGACAGTGCTTGCTCTTTAAAAAAAATTATTAATTTTGAGAATTTCATATACTGTAATTTGACCATATTCACTACATGTCCCAGATCCACCTTTGTGTACTCACTGTTATTATTTTTGTAAACCCTTTGTCTTAGTCACTGTTCTCTTGCTGTGAAGAAACACCATGAACAACGTAACACACATGGAAGAAAGCATTTAATTGGGGGCTTACTTATAATTTCAGAGGTTTAGTCTGTTATCATGGTTGAGAGCATGGCAGCATGCAGGCAAGTGCTAGAACAGTAGCTGAGAGCTACATCCTGATCCATAGTTAGAGAGAGAGATTGGGTCTAGCATGGGATATTGAAACCTGGAAGCCCACTCCCAGTGAAGCACATCCTCCAATGAGGCCACATCTCTTAATCCTTCAAACAGTGTCACTCCCTGGTGACTAAGCATTCAAATATACAAGCCTAAAGGGGCCATTCTTATTCAGACCACAACATCCTTTTAGTCAATTTAGTGCTGCCCATATGTACTCTTCGGTGTTTGGGCACTGACTGGAGTGTGGTCTGTGTGCCAGGAGTGACACCTTTAAATAATGCTGACTTGCCTCTCCCTACAGCTGTCAATTACTAGCAGTTCCTCCACTAGGAGTAAGACATCATGCCCACCTCCCTACTTTACAATGGAAATTTTTTCTGACTTCAGCATGCATAGGTATATATATGCTGTCACAGCTGCTGTGTGTTCATATATACAACTTGTGCCCAGGTGTGTTCTGGAAAGCACTATTTTGTTGTAGCTTTCCACTATCTCTGGCTCTAATAAGCTTACCACCCCCTCTTCCATGATTATCCCTGAGTCTTGGGAAGATGGGTATAACATAGATGTCCCATTTAGGGCCGAGCACTCTTCAAGCTCTTATTCTCTGCACTTCTGTGAGCTGTGAGTGTCTATATTTATCACCCTCTACTTTAAAAGGAAGTCTCTCTGATGCAGTTTGAGAGATGCGATGATCTATGAGTATGATGGCAAGTCATCAAGAGTCAGTATACTACTAGTAGTTTTCAATGTCTGTAATGAATATAAAACCCAAAGACAAATGTTGGAACAAGTCATGGCAATTAAAGTTAGTAATTTTTGTTTAATAATTCTCATACTATAGATAACAGATTAGGATGTAATTGGTGCCAATAGAGGACAGAATATATCTGTAATTAAAATGGTTTTTATGTTAAAAACCAGCATATAAGAAACAATGGAGTCAAATTAATTAAGGAAACTTCATCACTTTTTGAACCATTTGTACTCAGAGGCAATTGATACCTTTATTTATTATATTATCAAACTGATAAACATTTTAATGCATTTTACTGACCTGTTCTGTACTGTGGAATGTCCTGTATACTCTGCATATATGTTGCTATGATTGATTGATAAATAAAACGCTGATTGGCCAGTAGCCAGGCAGGAAGGATAGTGTAGGTGGGACAAGCAGAGAGGAGAATGCTGGGTAGAAGAGAGCTGAGGAGGAGATACTGCCAGCCGCCTACATGATGAGTAGCAAGATGTAAGTTACTGGTAAGCCACAAGCCATGTGGCAAAGTACAGATTAATAGAAATGGGTTAACTTAAGATACAAGAAGAGATAGTAAGAGATCTGCCATGGCCATACAGTTTATAAGTAATATGTCTCTGTGTGTTTACTTGGGGGACGCTAGTGGGAGAGATTTGTCCCGACTGACGGCCAGCCAGGACACAGGAAAACTTCAGCTACATTTCTGTTAAACATTAAAAGTACAGCATCATTTCAAGAACAGAACAATGAACATCCATGGACCCTCAATTAGATCCAAGCATTGTTAAATCTTTCTGCATTTGCCTTGTCATCAGTTTCTCCAAGTATTAACTCATTTTGATGAGGCTGTTTGGAGGCTGTTTTCAAGGTGTTAGTAACTATCATTGTTTTAGACCAATTTCATAAATACTATTCTAATATTCTAACGAATAAAATTTGACCACATACTTTCCTAAAATGGACTAAAATTTTAAAAATCTGTATCATCACAAAACACAAGTTATGTGAGTAATGCAAGGATGGTTGACCAATAAGTGTGAAGTTATAAAATTTGTCTAACAAAGAAATAGCTAAAAGTTTATGTCAAGCAACTGGAAGATACAAACAAAACAAGCAAATATTGAATCCTTGAAATATTAATAAAATTAATGAGCTCATCAATGGAGTATAGTTCAACAGGAGAGTATGTACATAGTATATTAAAGTCCTTGGGCTTTATGACCATAACCCAAAAAAAATCCTATTAATGATCCAAAATGGAAAAGTAAAATGGGAAGAGAAAGTAGCTCAGGAGTGAGTAAGAAGAATGCTTGCTAGGCATGTGAGAGGCCCTTGGTTCAATCTCTATCTCTGAGAAAAAAAAAGGATAACCCAAATTCATAAATAAAACAAGTATGTGCCAGTTTGAGAATTAATGGTCTGGGAAATATGTTTACAGTGAAATTCTAGGCAGCCCAAGAAATGAAACACTGACACATGTAAGCATATAGATGACTCCAGTATGTACATGAGTGAAAGTTTTATATGTATGTATATATACACACATGCATGTATATATACATGTTTGTATATAAATACATGTATGTATATATATACATGTTTGTATATATGTGTGTGTGTATGTGTAACTTTTGATAATTCATGATATATACATATATATATACACACATATGTATAACAATACAGAAATATATTCTGTCCAACTTCAAAAGATTGTAGTCTTTCAACAATCTCAACACTGCTTAAAAGTTCAAAGTCCATTCTGAGACTCCAGGCACTCTCTTAACTCTAACCCCCTATAGGAGTCCTTGCCTTGCCTTGTTGGAGGAGAGAATTGAGGGTGTATTGCGGGGGAAGGCAGGAGGAGAAGGAGGAGGGAGGAAAGGGGGATCTGTGATTGGTATGTAAAGTGAATAAAAATTTCCTTAATAAAAATAAAACAAAACAAGAGAAAAAAACAAGTTAAAAAAAAAAAAGACCCACAAAGATTAAAATAGGCAGGGGCGGTCCCAAGGCCAGTGGCCAGATGCTCCTCTGATGCAGTTCCTGGGAAGCCATCCAGGAACTGAAGGGTGCAGTCATAGCAAGCAGCTAAAGTGTGCTGCTTTAGAAAGGTGGGAAGGAATATCCTGCATGAGAAAGGAGGACTGAAGAACCTACCCGTAAGTCTTCATGAAAGAGTAATGAGTTCAAAGTATATAGTGAAGCCTCAAACCGACCCTGCCTTGTGGATCAGACAGTGACACCAACCCCTAGAGAAGTCTCAGTGGCTTTCCTCGTGTGATACTCCCAAAGGAGCAGGCACAGCTTATGAGTGAATCCTTTAGTAGGTTCTCTGCCCATCATTAGAATGTGAGAGACAATGCACTGTAGTGTAGATCTCATTAGTGTGATCAAGTTGTTGATGAAGAAGAACTTCAAGTAAAGTGAGCATATAGTTAAATGGAAAGAAAAAATAAATCTCAGTAAATTCACAGAGTGAAAGGTGTGGACCATTAATGTTCTAACAAAATTAAAATATGTCTAAATAGCAGCAGAAAGAGCCGCACTGTAGTATTATAGTATAGAAAGTACTTTGTGATTATATTGAGGTCATGGGGAGGAAGGGATCACTGTAGAAAATGTCTATTTACAGATGCAATTTTGATTTCTTATTCTCTGAGTTTTCCATAACATTAATTACTTTAATTGGTATAGTATTTGGAGTACAGCTACCTCACATAACTTCCAGAAATTTAATTTCATGTGAACTTGTACACTTGTGAAAAAAATGAATTTCTCCTATGATTGATATAAAATCATTTTAACCTAAATTATTTATTTTTTGTTTCCTCTCATATACATAGGTTTTTATTATTTGCTCAGAATTAACTGATAACAATTGGACAGTTAATTTACTTCGAAATAAATTTATGCTCTTTCTTTCTTGTTATAAAATAAGTTTATGTACTACCAAGGTCCTGGCAAAGCCACCTTCGAGGTGTTTGAAATGCTATTCCAAGGGAAGCTGACAATGAATAGCAGATATAAAATTAGCCTTTTTTGACATTATGTATTTCTGAGTTTATTAATTAGTGAATGATTCCTTGGATAATAATGTAACCTAACACTGTTATCATTATAGCTGAAAAATAAAATTAAATGTTGTTTATTCCATTGTATTGATTAGAATAAAGAAGTACCAATTTTATAAAGTGGATTTTGTTAGTGCAAGTCCTGTTTTTAAAATGAATTTCTACACAGATAACAAAGATATGATTGTAGGAAACCTGGTCTATATCTTGAAATGATTAGAAAAATAGCATCTCATAATCATTTTTAAATGATGAACTTTGCACTTGAAACTCAATTAAGTTGATATGTTTTAATTTCCTCACCCACCACATATTATTTAGAAGAGGGTAGGAATTGATAGATAAATGCTTTTTCTCTTTGAACTCTCCAGTACAGACAGCTGTGATGCTCACTGACTAACACAGCTAAATCAATACATACAGGAAGAGGAGGCCTGATCTTAACTCATCTTCTATTCTTCCCTTCACTTTGAATGTTGGCTAACTGCCAGCCCTTCTCAGTTAAATTTGGCTATTCCACTAACTAGACAATGCAATAAAAGTCTACAACATGGTAATTCTAGAGAATTATACTTTTCTCATGTATAAAGCAGTATTTCATGAGCTCAAAACATTTTGACTTAAGACAAGAACATGCAAACTGTGGTCATAGGAGTAGTTACTGGCTGTAAATTAAATATTTAGCACACAGCATATTGTTAATATGAAGCTATACAATTTTAACTGTTAACATCAATTTTTAGAATTTTACTTTGAATCAGGTATATGCGTGTCTCTGCATGGCTATATGAACCTGTGCACAGGTGCCTTCAGACATCAAAAGCAGGTAGTAGATTTTCAGCCCCTGGGATTACAGACAGTTGTGAGCCACCCAGTGCAAATGCTGGGAATCACACGTGAGGCCACTTCAAGAACAGAGCACCCTCTGAACCACTAGACAATCTCTCTAGCTCCCAAATCAATTTTAAGTGTCGTCACTGTGATCTTAAAATGATATCCATATAAAATTATAACCAGTGTTACCTATTCAAAATATGTATGAGAGACCATTTCATCACTGAACTGTTGTACTTTTCCTCATTATGTTCAAACTGTTTCTACCTATTCATTATACAGTAGGATTATTTTAACTACTTTGTCTTCTAATATTCCCATTATGAAAATAAAAGTCAAGTTCTTATTAATGAACACAAATTAAAATACACAAATGCACCGTTTCTAGTAGCCAGGCACTAAGATTTAGAATGCTTCCTACATGATTTGAGCATTGCAATTGTAATCTACAATGATCATCCCATAGGTATGTTTGGTTGTATTAGACATTTTTATTATATTAGTCATTTTTCTTGTTATTTGATGAAATACTTCACCAGAAACAGATTAAGGAAGGAGGAGTTCTCTATGGCTAAAGTCTGATAGGCTGGCATCCACTTGATGAGGAAGTAAAGATGGTAGGAGGAGACGGAGTTGAACACATTTGCCTCTGAAGTCAGGAAACAGGAATGTGAAACTTCTTTCATGCAGTCCAGGATGTCGCCCTTACCTCAGTTAACCCAATTTAGAGAGTCCCTTACAGATATGCCCAGAGCTTACCTTTTGTTTTTTAATCTTTTTCTTTGAAACCCATATATATGGAGAGGGAACAAATTTCCTTGTCTAAAACCAGGGCCATTCTTGGCAAAGCCATTAATAATCTGGAAACCAGGCTCTGGGGAGCTTTTCTCAGAGGCTCTCATATTGAAAGCAGGTAGTAGGTTTCTGGGACCTGGGATAACAGGCAGTTGTGAGACACCCAGTGTCAATGTTGGGAATCATACTTGAGGCCAGTAATATATATATATACATATATATATTATGGAACAAAATTCTTTGTCTAAAACAAGAGGTATGCTTTAAAGGCCAATAATGGCCTATGGCCAGGGCTCTGGGGGAGTTGTAACTTTGGATTCTGAGAATCCAACTCTTCCCCTCAAGGGGGCTGTGGTTATCAATTCCAAGACCGTTGTGTCTTCAGTTAATGATGCACTGGAAGTATCCAGTGTTCCCTTTGTGCAACATTGCTTGATTAACTTCCTGTTGACTTTATTCCTTTGTATGATAGCTTTCTGCCGACTGTGTCCCATTTCTCCACTACAAACTGTAGATGATGACTTTTTAATAATCCCCTAAGACATAGCTTGTGCAATGCCTGGCATGGACTGCGTGTCAACTATTGCTGCTTGACAAAGCTCCAGCATTTTGACATTGTAGACCACACTTTCTCCAGCATCTTTTTACTTTTTATTTATTCTTTATTCTTTTCTTTCTTTTTTTTCACTTTTATTTTTAGTGATTCTTACTATTAATGCCTGTCCCTCTGGGAAATTTTGTATGGGCTTTGGTAAAGGATAAAAATGTGTACAATGGTAGCCTCTCTAAACAACTAATTCTTTGGAAACAAATCCCTGGTATTACAGAACCAGGAATTCCATTGTGCCCTCCTAATTACACCAAGAATAGGAAAGTTAGAGATTTACTAGACACATCTGATCCCAAGGATGAAATGCCTACAATTCAGATCTGCAGCCTGAGGCCATTAAGGGCAAGAGTTCAGTTAATAAATACAGAGAAGTCAGAATGGCACTGTATAATGGGAAAAGAGTAGACAACATTTCCTTCCCTTTTGGAAGCATTATGAGGGGAATAGGCCCATACAGTAAGACTATGAAATTGTGGCATAGTGTCTGGTCACCAGAAGTCCTCTTCCCAAGGTCAGGCATTTGGATAAGGGTCACCATTCCCTTGGTGGCTTAAGGAAAGTTCCTACTTGATAAAGCAGTCATTCTTCTTATCTCTAGCAAGAGGAATTTATGGCCCTTTCATTAACACATGACTGGTGCTTATTGTCAAGGTCTAGGCTAGCTTCCTCAATCCCTGATCTCAAGAAGTTAAGCCATTTGGGCTGAAAATGTTCCCTAAAAGGACCACAGACTAAAATTCACAGACTAAAGGAGGCATGAGAAACCTCCTTTCAAAAGGTTGGTCAGGATAGTCCAAGTGACTCCCCAAATAACAGATATTATCGATGTATCCCTTAGCTTTGACTAATAAGAGCCTGAACCACTAAAGTGAAACTTTTTCTTTGCTGGGAAAGTCAATACTGGTCAGCTGATGCAGAACAATCAGCTGTGATTAAGAAGAGACTAGCAAACAGAGACCTTCACAGGAAATAGCAACTGGACACAGTGCACAGGTCAATGGTATGGAAGTCCAGCCCCAGTGGATATATTTACATCACCTTCCTGTATCTATAGCTCATGGAACAATGCAGAAAAGGGGGTGGAAAGTTTGATAGAGCTAAAACAACAGGAAGTCTGCTTGAAAACAGTCTCTCCTGGAAATGGCTGTATAAAGAAGACCAGAACAATGGTAATATCAATAAAAATGTTACTGTGGAAGGAAGAAAATTTCAAAGAATCCTACCCCTCAACAATGAACTAAGGGCAACTAACTACTGGTGGAATGAGAATTAGCCTCTCCTAGGTGAGTTCCTTTATCTGTTGTCAAGGCAGAGTGGTCGGCCCTGAAATAATATACACACAAACAACATAAACATACTTGGAATGTTACATTTATATTGGAGAAATTATTTTGGCCACTCCACGTAGTTAAAAGGATATTTATTTAATGGCATAACTCACAAATTAAGTGAAAGGTAGGTCACAGGGTCTGGGGAAGGTATATCGCAGTATAGTGGTGAGTATCCCCGCCTGTCACGCGGGAGACCGGGGTTTGATTCCCTGACAAGGAGCCAGACAAAGAGAGAGGAGAATTGGGGAAACAGGAAGAAGGAGGGAGAGACACTGCAGCCACCACCAGGACAAGCAGCATGAAAAGATGCCGGTAAGCCACCAGCCATGTGGCAAAGTATAGATTTATAAAAATGGGTTAATTTAAGATATAAGAACAGTTAGCAAGAAGCTGCCATGGCCATACAGTTTATCAGTAATATAAGTGTCTGAGTGATTATTTTATACGTGGATTGTGGGACTGCGGGGTTTGGTGGAGCCTGGAGAGAAGCTCTCCAGCAACAAATGGCGCCCCACGTTGGGCACCAGATATTGGAGAAATTATTTTGGCCACTCCACATAGTTAAAAGGATATTTATTTAATGGCATAGCTCACAAATTAAGTGAAAGGTAGGTCACAGGGTCTGGGGAAGGTGTATCGCAGTCCAGCGGTGTTCTCCGGAGCTTTGCACAGTCCACCTTCACCGTTCAGCGTCCCGGCACAGAGAGAGCACACAGAGAGAGTGTTGGCCCATCCAGCTCTCGGGTCTCCAGGCGCCTCCCCTGGCCCCACCTCGTAGGCGTGTCAGTTGCCAGAGTCTCAATGGGGGTTGGAACTTCCAGATCCAAGCTGGAATGGCTACCCACTACACATTTACATATATTTGTGCATAAACATATATATTCATAAATACATATGTATGTAACAATAACAATAAAAAGAGGCTATCAGCTTGAGTGGAGGACACAGAAGAAGTCTGAAAGAGGGTAACTGAAAGGTGTAGGTGGACTTTTCTGTCCTGCCAACCACTCCCAAAATATCCACACAGAGACTTATTCATTATTAATTCTGAGCCGATAGCTTAAGCTTGTTTTTAGCTTGCTCTTATAACTTAAATCAACCCATTTCTATTAATCTATGTACTGCCCCAAGGTTTGCTCATCTCATGCAGATACTTCCCATCCTGCTCACTCTGTGTCTCATGGTATCTCCTCTGACTCCTTTTTCTTCTTCTTAACATTCCTGCCTAGCCATTGGCCAATCTCAATAATAAAAGCAATACAAAATTACAGTGTAAAAGACTGCTCCACAGCAGGGAGGGACTAGAGGGAGGACAGGATGAGGGAAAAATGAGGTAATTCTATTTCAATTAAAAATGAAAGACCCTAACCCTTCAGGCTTACACTCCCCAAGCCCCAGGAGAATGAGGAACTAAAAAGCTAGTTCCAAGGGCAGACTGACTCAGCCATTACTCAACTACCCTTACCACAATATATAGAGATTTCTGTTAAGATATGTTGATCAACTGTGACTGGGATAATTGCAAGTGTTCCAGGAAAGACCACTGTAACCTTTGTGTAACCTTCACTCCTGCCCTGATTACCCCCCCCCCCTTTCTGGGAAAAGTGTGCATTTGGATGTGATTGTACCTACTCTGTGATTAGGCCATAATCTTGTGAAATTAGCCCCTAGACATGAACCAGTCAGAATGAAATTGCACGGGAATTGTAATCTTATGGCTTTTGTGTGTGTGTGTGTGTGTGTTTTTCCTTTAAAAGTATCTATGTGGCTGCAGTAGGACACGACTCTTGCTCTTGGAAGGAGAGGAGCCCAACTGTATAGCCGCATCAATAAACCTCTTGCTGTTTGCATCAACTGGACCGGAGTCTGGGTTCTTGGGGCGCCCACCCAAGAAGGTAGTACCCTGGGTCTGGGGTCTATCAAAAAATATTTTAAAATGATTAAACTAAAAAAAAAAAAAAGACAAAATGGACTTTTTTTTTTTTTTGAGACAGGGTTTCTCTATGTAGTTTTGGTGCCTGTCCTGGAGCTCTCTATATAGACCAGGTTGGCCTCGAACTCACAGAGATCTGCCTGGCTCTGCCTATCAAGTGCTGGGAATAAAGGTGTGTGCCACCACCACCTGGCCAAAATGGACTTTTTTCCTTCTATCATCTTGTTTGTTTCTAAAACATAAAACGAAAATAGCACTTATTGTTAATATTCTGATCCCACCCCTTAGCACTACCCTGTGTCCTGACGTAAAAGTCTCTTTTTAAGGAAAAACTCTGCCCCTTTCTCTCTCTTCTCTCTCTCTTCTCTCTTTCTTCTCCTTCCACTCCCACAAGGTGTGCACCTCTCACCTCCCCCACTCTTTCCCTTCCCCTTCCTCTCTATCTGTCTCTCTCTTTCTCTCTGCCTCTTAACTCTCTATTACAATAAACCATTTCCACGAGGATGTACCCCCTGGGTTGTGATTGTCCACTCGCTCCCCCGGCCCCGCCATGCCCGCATGGAGTGGGTAGCCCGCCAGCTTGCTGCTGAGTCTGCACAGCATGCCATTATGGCCCCCTGCATGTGCAGGATACCCACGGGGGCCCCTGGGTCATAATAAGTTATATCACTTATGTGCATGAGAACTGAAAAATGAATTCCTTTCTTCTCAGCAAGAAAATCTGCTCACCAATTTATCAGTACGTGTCCATGTTTTCTACCCATGATCGAGTGATAAGGCCCCAAGAAGGACCCCAAAGACCTACGTCAATAAGTACTTCAAGACTGAAGCAGGGATTGGGTATCTATGCAAACACTGGTAAATTAAGCATACAAAGAAACCATGGCTAGAGATCTGACTCTAGCCGAGAGTTCAGAGTCAGCTGGAGGAATGGCCATGTGGGGTAGGTCTCAATCACACGGATTGTTTTCAAAAAATATTTAAGGATTTCATCTGACATGCTAAGCCTTTCTCAGAAAAAATATTAAAAATGCCCTATTCTATGTAAAATTTGGATTTTGATTGTTTAAGGGAGTCCTTGATGATTTCAGCACAGTTTTGGAAGATGTTAATATTAAAATATGTAAAATGAAAAATATAAGCGAGTTGTGTCACTTCTGTGGTTCTCTTTAAGTGTAAAATTAGCTCCCATTAAGACATTTTAAGTGAAGCAAACTGAATGTTGTGGGACTGTTATTAAGTAGCACAATGTTATTTATTAGGCAGTGCTGTTGACCATGCAAGAGAAGCCACAAGGAACAACAAAACCCACTGTGAGAGTTTGTTAAGGGAAGGAAACAGAAAGGGGGTGCATAGGAAGGAGTAGGTGGAACCCTCTTTTATAGATCCTTCCACCCCCCACTCCACCTCACCCCTGTACACGCACATAGATTACGTGACCACAGCACACAGATTACATAGGACTTAAGGCCCTAGGATGATTAAGCATCTCACCTGGCTACTGGACAGTGCACATGCGGTCATGTAGCTGGGGGAGTGGCTAGGAATTTTAACATGTGAGACCAAAATGAGCCATCTTAGAAATAAGACCAAAATGCTTTCACCCAAAAACTAAGGCCTAAGATTTCTCCTTTTGGGAATAGGCCATGAGTTACTGAAACCAGTCAGTTCAGATTCCAGAAACCAGGAAGTGTAAAAGTACAGAGTCACAAGATAGTCACGAGGTAATGCCTGCCAGACTATGGAATGTCCTCTCCCTGGTTTCCAGGGTAACTGACCACAGAAATGCCCCACCTGAGGGCAGCCAATGAGAAATGGTGGCGGGCAACCACTCCCTTAGAAGTAATTTCTAGAAGTCCCTAGAAGCAAGCCAATCAGAATTGTATCCATATTAGCACCCCTAAGTGATGTAACCTTGTGACTTTTCCCTTTAAAAACTGAGCTTGCAGACAGGTGGGCGCTTCCTCCAGCCTCCACTGCGTTGGATGTATTGGACGAAGTCCCTGCCTAGGCTTGTATTGCTTTTGGATATCCAGAATTAAACCTTGCTTTTGCATTCTGGCATGCTCATCTTTGGTGGTCTCTCTGGGGGTCACGATCTGGGCACAACATTTGGGGGCTCGTCCAGGATCCCCAGAGACACCCCCCCCCCCGCCGGGACCCCTAAGAGCTCCGGAGGTCCATCTGCACCGATCGGTTAGAGCGCTCCATTTTCTTGTCTTTGCTTTCCTTTTACTTTCATTTTCTTATCCGAAGCCGGCGGTTGAATCTGACAGGCTCACCTTGGCGGACGCGCCTGTAAGGTGACCCTGGAGGAGTTGGAAGACGTTCCAACCCCTCATCAGGACGCCGGGGTCCTCACAGGTCCCCCCGTCATAGGACGCCCGAGAGGGGTCCGTCTGTTAGGATGCCCGTGAGGGGTCCGTCTGTTTGGACACCTGTGAGGGGTCCGTCTGGGGATCGGGAGACTCTGTTGAATTCTCCCTGTCCCATCCGTAGGTCTTTGGCATTATCGAGGCTCCCTCTCCGGACTCTCGTCTGCCTAGACCATCTGTAGGGCCCTTGTTCTTCCTTTTTGTCTGCCTATCTTGTTCGTCAGTGTTATTTGTTATACCTTCATAAATGTATAAATGTGTGAGAACTGTGGCCACATGTGTGAGTGTTTTATGCCTCAGCTTGTGTGTGCATTGGGACTTGTGGGCCGGATTGCCAGCCGAAGGGATGGAGACCCCTTCGGTGGTTGAACTGGCACAGACTAACCTAACATTGCTTCCTTGCTCTCTCTGACCAGAGCACAGGCAGCAGGCAGCAGAAAACTTGCAATGAGTCCGGCAGGCAGTGACTGCACAGCTGCTACTTCGGGGACCCAGGGCGCCGCTGAGAGGGCTAGGCGGCCCATGAGCATCATGGGGCCTAGATACAGCAGTTTCGGGGCCCCAGCTCGCTCAAAAAGCTGTGGAGTAGAGGCTTGGCTGCATGGGAACTAGGCATGGCTTTGTGCTAGAGCGGGCTGTGAGCACTGTGGGGCCCAGATACGGTCAGCAGGTTCTGGCTGGGCTCCAACAGGAGCCAGCAGGAGCCTCAAGGAGCTCAGTGTAGGGCCTGGTGGAGAACTAACTGCCCCTCCAGGGTCACAGCTGAGGAGTGGCCTACGGGTCTGTGGGCCCAGCCAGGGCATGGAGTCACTTTCAGTCTGCCGTTCTCCTGTACTTGAGGGTCTGAGGTTGACAGCAATCTTTTGTCTCCATGGTGCATGCCTTCCCAGTTCTCTTCCATGCTGTTGGGTGGGGCTCCCAAGACCTGCCCTGGGGCTAAAACCTGATCTAGGTCTGGCTCCAAGAATGGAATGTCACCAACAGTTTCTTGTCTGTCGTACAGTGCGGATGCAAATTGAGAGTTATTCTTGTTGTGGTATATGCATGTATTTCTGTTCTTGTTTAAAATATTGTAACTTTACAATATATTCTAGAGTACTGAGGGAAATCACAAGAAAGACTTTGGTAAGAGTTTCTGTTTTGAAGGAAAAGAAAAGGTGGAATTTGTCTGGAGTAAATGTCTGAGGGATCAAAGGAACGGACTGAGGGTACATGGAAGGTCGTAGAAGGTCAGAGGGGAAGTGATGTAAACTGTTTGTTATGGTTTCTTATACCTGCAAATACTGAATTTGAAAGTTAATTCTTACTGGTTTTCATCTTAAAAATGGCTAATGATTCTGCAAACTGCTTATGTGTGTATGTATACAGGCATGTGACTTCAAAATGTAAGCAAGCTGTAACTGTATGTATGTGTGTGTGTAACTTGGATCCAACAGTGTGTATGTGTGCAAGTAATTATTGTTTAGAAAAACGAGCTTTAAACAGCAACCACATGGCTCCCTCCATCTTGGCTGATGACCTCATGGGCAGCCATGTGGCTGGCAGTCATCTTTTACTAAGGTTATAAAGATCTACTCGGGTTAACACCTAATACTTATGTCTTTACCAAGTGTTCAACAGCAAGTTTCTAGAGAATTTAAATAGATGGCAACATATGTTTAATAAATAAGGTATTTGATTAATATTTTTTTTTTTTTTTTTTTTTTTTTTTTTTTTTTTTTGGTTTTTCGAGACAGGGTTTCTCTGTGTAGCTTTGCGCCTTTCCTGGAGCTCACTTGGTAGACCAGGCTGGCCTTGAACTCACAGAGATCCGCCTGGCTCTGCCTCCCAAGTGCTGGGATTAAAGGCGTGCACCACCACCGCCCGGCCCTTACATTTTTTTTTTTTGTTTGTTTTTTTTTTTTTTTTTTTGTTTTGTTTTTTTTGTTTTTTGTTTTTTGTTTTTTCGAGACAGGGTTTCTCTGTGTAGCTTTGCGCCTTTCCTGGAGCTCACTTGGTAGCCCAGGCTGGCCTCGAACTCACAAAGATCCGCCTGCCTCTGCCTCCCAAGTGCTGGAATTAAAGGCGTGCGCCACCACGCCCGGCTGTATTTGATTAATATTAAAGCTGCACATCAATGCTTTTATTCACAGGAATATACCTTGCTCTGACAGCCAAACTTTGCAACATAAAGGAATCATAGGAAACAGCTGAGGTTTGCAAATGTATGGCAGGACTAGAGTTCCAAAAAGAGTCTAGTTGCAGTGGTGGAAGACATTTGAGAGATCTCAGTGTTTTAAGAACAGTTTTTATAGTTAAAAACCAATGGCTTAAAAAAATGTTTCTTCTTACCCAAGGTACGTTCAGGCTTAAGAATGTTGTATAATGATATTTTGTTTTGGTTTCTTTACTGAACCTGTATTTGATGCTAGAAGAGCTTCAACTTAAAAGCATTGTTTTTAGGCTACTTTTGTAGACTGTTAGAGAACATAGTCAGTCATAAGTAATCAAGTTTTTTAATTGTAGTCAGGGTAAGTAAATACTGATGTAAGTTTACTCATTTACTCAGTCTCTTGCATATGTTTTTAGAGTTGAGCTTGAAACAAGTAATTAGAAACAAAGTTTGTCTATTCAGATATACCTGGACAGCCCTCATACTTCAGAGATCTGCAGAATTTGGCATTTAAATGTTGATCTAAAAGCTTACTATATCAGACAGGCTTCCAGATCCTAGCAGTGACCCAAGGTCTCCAAAGAAGATTACATACGAGGCACCACAACGTCTCTGCCTGAAATATGACACCGCTGACCACAGGGCAAGATGCCCCAGTGAAACGCCTGCCGCCAGGACCCAGCCCAGACTGTGGATGAGCAGTAGGACACTGGAATTGATTGCACCCTTTTGCCTGATCAAGGTCCATGTCCCTATTCCACAGAAAAAAATACTCTGCCTTATGGATCTGATGGTGGAAGAAGATTTATGCTGTTCTGACTGGTGCCTCCAACGCTATGGAGACCTGGGTAGGGTTTGGTCCCTGTAATTTATAGGATTGGAAGCTTCTTGGTCTGCACTCAGATATAGTTTATCCTTCTCAGATCTCTGACAGTACTGATGGCCAGGCTAGCTCTAACTTTGTCAGCATGGCAGCATCAACCAGATCCTTCTGCGAGGCTATAGCTTTCTTGTTAGCTCACTTTTAGGAAAATGTTCTTAAGTAAGTCATAAAGGTTCAGATATGAGTCCAAAATGAGATAAGTTTCAGATTACTCTCCTGTTCTATGGTTCAGATCTTAACATTTAGGAGTCCTGATGAGCTGGTAGAGCAATGACTACTTACTGTTCAGTCACAAGCTCAATATTTTGGGTTTGTTTTAGATGTCATATTTAAATGTAACTTGTTGGGACTCAAAGGTATGAGTCCACTTCTACTGTTTTACAAGATACCCATTACCTGCTTTGTCTACAATATGGATTTGAGTACAGATTGGTTATACTAATGTATCTAAAACTTTTATGTCATTTTGTAAGTAGGCCTCAAAGGATCAAATAGAGCCATTACAACCTAGACCCACTTCACAGAGGTTGAAAGGACCCCAGATAAGTATTCCTAAAGATGTTATTTTTCCTCTCTCCTGGTCTTGGGACTGCTGCTTTTCCCATTACTAAGGGTATGGACCTAAGAATTCCAAATAAGTTCATAAATTTTAACTTCTGTTCCTAGTTTAAATTTGTCTCAACAGATTTCCATTTGGCTGGCAGTCACCTCCAGGTTTCAGTTGC
>NC_134865.1:1832500-1965000 GCF_049852395.1 Peromyscus maniculatus bairdii | reverse complement strand
AGAAAGCTTATCCCTTTCTTGAGAACTTCCCACTTTTATGAGTTTGACTTTTCCTCAATTGTTTGCTTCTCTATAATTTTCCTTAATAAACCTCAATTCTACTTGGCACACTCCCATGAGAATTCCCATTCTTAGTCATCATTGGTGTGAGACAACAAACTCAGGAGCCAGTGTCCCAGGCCCATCTCTGCTAACTCTGAGTGTCCAGCACCCTAAGCTCTTGGATCAAGCACAATTCACAACCAAGCCAAAAAGATCTTGTCCTATTCACTCAAAAACCCTGCATCAGTTGGGTGTAGTGGTGCACACATTTAACCCTAGCACACTCAGGAAACAGAGGCAGATGAATCTCTGTGAGTTGAGGCCAGCCTGGTCTACAGAGCAAATTCCAGGACAGCCAGGGCTACACAGGAAGACCCTATCTCAATAGAAACAGGGGGGAAAGCAAAATGAAAAAACAATAAAAAGATCTACACCAATTTAAAGAGCACTCCTCATGTTTCATAGTATCGAGTATTGAAGCTGGTCTGGCTATGATGGTCCTCACTTGAGAAACGAAGGAATAGAGGCAAAGACTATGCATGTTCATAAATGCAAGTATTATTTAAAGACATTTGAGCAACCTTCCACTTATCTAGAACTGCTAACTAACTGCAAGACATACTAGTTTATGTCTTTAAAAAAAAAAAAAAAAAACAGTTTCTCGGGAGGCAGAGGCAGGCGGATCTCTGTGAGTTCGAGGCCAGCCTGGTCTCCAAAGCGAGTTCCAGGAAAGGCGCAAAGCTATACAGAGAAACCCTGTCTCGGAAGAAAAAAAAAAAAAAACAGTTCAAGGCAGAGAAGACAATGAGAAATAAGGTTTCTGCTCCACACCTGACAATCTTGGAGTAGATGGATAAAGAAGAAAGTATCCTGTGCTTCAACCAAAAGACCGGCTCTATGCTAAGGTTCTTCAAGAACATGACTGCTAAAATACAGATAGAGAAGTTTTAGATAAAAGGTTTAAATATTATGCTGCTCATAATGTCATCTGTGAGGCCAAAGCCATGGTTGAAGAGGGTATTTTTTGCTGCCCATCTGTAAGATCAATCAACTTTGAAACCCCTCTCTCCTTCCTGCCTTGAATTTCCTACCTCTTCTCTCATTGGCTGAACCCAGTGGGAAACCAGAAGTCAAGTCTATGAATGCATTACACTCTAGTTGATCTGCCGGGTGGAGAGGCTATAAATACAATATTCATGTATGAAATTCTCAAAAAATAAAACAAATGTTAAAATTATATGCCAGACCAGAGACTAATAAGAAGGATGAAAAATGAGTTTGGCTGAGAGTGTTGGTGAATGCTTTTAATTCCAACACTCAGGAAGTGGAGGCAGATGGGTGTCTGTGAGTTCAAGATTAGCCTGGTCTACAGAGCAGGTTCCAGGACAACCAGGGCTCCACAGAGAAACCCTGTCTCAAAAAATAAAATAAAATAAATGGGTATGGATGACTCCTGAGAATATACTCCAAGGAATCTAAATCAGCATGCTACAGAGACACCATTCATCCTTGTTTATTGAATCACTATTCACAATAACCAAGCTATGGAATCTGCCTTTATGTCCATCAGCAAATGGATGAGAAAGAAAATGAGATCTAGGGTGCTGGAGAGATGGATCACTGGTTAAGAGCAAGTTCTGATCTTGAGATTACCAAAGTTTGGTTCCCAGTACCCACTCAGGTGGCCCACAACCACCTCTGGGGATTCAATGCCCCACTCTGGCCTCCATGGACACTTGCATTCATGTATATTGCACACACACACACACACACACACACACACACACACACAACACAATTAAAAATAAAATAATATTTTTGGTTGTGAGCCTAGCCTTTAATGGCTGAGCCATCTCTCCAGCCAGGCGGTGGTGGCACACGCCTTTAATCCCAGCACTCGGGAGGCAGAGGCAGGCAGATCTCTATGAGTTCGAGGCCAGCCTGGTCTCCAAAGTGAGTTTCAGGAAAGGTGCAAAGCTACACAAAGAAACCCTGTCTTGAAAAAATAAAATAAAATAATAAATCTTTTTGAGGGGAGAGGGTTTCAAGACAGAGTTTATTTGTGTAACAGCTCTCGCTGTCCTGATCTCACTCTGTAGACCAGGTTGGCCTCAAACTCACAGAGATCCACCTGCCACTGCCTCTCGAGGGCTGACATTAAAGGTGTGTGCCACCATTGCCCAGCTGAAATTTTTTCTTTATGAAAGGTAATAATAGGTGCCAGGTATGGTGGTGTACAGCTTTAGTCACAGCACTTAGGAGGCAGAGGTAGGAGATCTATGTGAGTTAGAGGCCAGGCTGATCTACAAATCCAGTTCCAGGTCAGCCAGGGCTACACAGCAAAACTGTCTCAAAAAAAGAAGAAAGAAGAGGAGGACGAGAGTATTTATACGTGTTTTAATATACACATAAAGTATTTCTGTTTCTAAAATATATAGACTTTTCCTCGGCTTACTTCACTCAATTACTATTATGTTCCTGGAACTCTGCTGGCATTTCAGTGTGAGCTCCTGGACCAGAACTATGCCATTAGAAAATTATCCAAATTTCACAGAACTTACTCATGGCGTGCTGAATGTTTACTTGCTGGGCCCTGGCACTGTTTTTAAACTTTCGTATATCTCTATGACATGACCTTCTTTTTCCTCAAAGCCTTCTTAGTAAAAAGCATCCAGACCAGTGGTTCTCAACCTGGAGGTCGAGATCTCCTTGGGGGTTGAACAACCCTTTCCCGGGGATCACATATCAGATATCCCATATATCAGCTATTTACATCACAATATCTGTAAATTCATAACAGTAGCAAAATTACAGTTATGAAGTAGCAGCAAAACAATTTTATGGTTGGAGGGGATCACGTCAATGTGAGGAACCGTATTAAAGGGTCACAGCATTAAGAAGGTTGAGAGCCACTGGTCTAGACCAAAATGTTTATAGCACTGCAGGTAGGGAGTCCTCTACGCAAATGGAATAATGGCACTGAAGACAAGGACCTATGAAGCAGATGATGGTTCAAGGAACGGGAAGAGATCAATTCAGTTACTGAAAGGAGCATGTACACTTTTAACAAGAACAGAGAGCAATTCAGATTTGTGAAGAGATACAACTAACTAAAACCTGAGGTGGGTAACACAAGAAGAAGGAATTTAACACAGGGCATTAATGACACAAATGATGGAAGAGATGAGAAGCAAAACGGATAACGAAGCAACACAAAGATGAGCAACACCAAGATTTCTGCCGCTGCCAAGATGGTTACCTCACAAAAAGGAATACCAAAGCACAGACACAAGATGGCCGGAAGTGAGCAAGTATGTGGTAGAGAGATGGGACAAAAAGAAAAGCCGAACTGTCTGTGGGCTGTGAAGAGAGGTGGAACTGAAGACTTGACGTGGTGAGGAACAGCCCGGTGTGAACAGCCTGCGCGGCCACCTTGATGATGCATTGCCTTGGTGATGTCCCGGGCCAGGGCCATGTCTGGGTCCGTGGTCCTACAGTAGCCGGGGTCTGTGTTGATGTCCATGGGCCGTGTTACCACCAAAGTCTGTGCGGATGCCTGTGGTCTGTACTGCAGCCTGAAGCCAAGTTGATATTCCAGGGCCAAACTGAACTGGTTAGGATCCACCCCTAAGCAGTCACTGCACAGTGGTGCCAGGGGTGCCGTGGGCACAGGAGAGCTGGCCCCGCCCCTTGCCTGAGCGGCTTGGGAGAGCTGGCACCAGCAGCTGGAGCACAGGAGAACGGGAAGGCTGACCAACTTAGCTACCACCCAGGCCCAGACCCAGGGCGTGGAGTTGGCACACCCCAACATCTTCCCCATCTGTGAGCTGCTGGGGTGTGGGAAGAAGCCAGTCCTGTGGATCCATAGCCACAGGATTTCCACAACTCAGGGCAATGGCAGACTATCTGAGAGTCTCTATGAGGGTCCAGTATTGATGGTGGAGCAGAAGCCAATGGCCTTGAACTAGACTAATGACTCATTACAACAAACATTGGTAAGTACAGCTGTTTGGGCAAAAGGGTATATTACAGGACACACTGCAACTTCTAAAGCCACTACAACGAACGAATATGTCATGGAGAAGTGGGAAAAATGCAGGAGAGAAATGGTACATCCACAGAAGGCTGTGCTTGATAGAGGACTATTTTTATTCTTTATGTTTTCTTTTCTTTTTGGGGAAGTTACAAAGGTAGAGGATGGACATGGAAGGACTGAGAAATGAATAGGATTTGAGTGCGTGATGTGAAATTCCCAAAGATTCAATAGAAAAAAAATATGTTAATTTAAAAAAAAAAAGATTACTGGGAGAAATAGAAAGAAAAAAGAATGCTGAACCAAAAGGGCAGAGGCTGGGACTTGAAAGGACGTGCTTTATAAGTTTGAAATCATGGTGTAGAGTCTACACTGTAGCCTGAGCCACTGAGGAAATCGACTGACTCATCTACCAGTTACTCCGCTGTCCATTCCTATCCAGAAAAAAAAAAAAAAAAAACAGTAGAGGATGAATCTGGAAGCAACAGGCAAATGACTGGTAGAAATCAGTTTATCCAAGATTTAGTAGGAATTGGGAGATAAGAAATTGAGGTAAGGCTGGCAAGAGAGATCAACAGGTAAGGACATTTGCCACAAAGCCTGACAGCCTGCATTTGATTCCCCTCGTCCCACACAGCGGAAGGAAAAGAATCAACTTCCGTGAATTGCCCTCCAACCCCCACCCACAAAATAAATAAATCAGTGTGAAAATCAGGGCAGAGAATGAGAAGCAACAAATATAGACCACACATTTCAGTAGCTTGAGCTGATTCAATTTCCTAGTATAAACTTGAATCATTTCTATTCTTCTGATATTCCCAAACCTTCAAAAAAACAATTCTAAAAAGTCTATTATTAAGAAGCTCCATTTCAAGTTACTCTTTCCCATATGGAATAACTTTCCTCCAGTTTTCTCTTTTTCTGGGTGAAATTTATAACCTCTTCATTAACTTACCATATCTTTTCTTCCAGAACACTAATAAAGATAGTTTAAAAAAAAATCATCTGATTCTTTTGGAAACCAACCTGAACTCAATCCCTGCATATGAAAGCTCTCCTTATAGAATTTTTAACTCTTCTCCAAACTGGAACTTGATGACAAGATTACTCTGCAGCTACAAAAACAACAAATCCATTGACTTGAGAGAGAGCCAGTCAGCATTTTAAGGTGCATCTGAGTAAAAGCTGGAGCCCCTTTCCCATTAGTTAGATATACTTTCCCATTTCAATCATATGCATTTCTTAGAACACAGATGGGCAGTCCAGTTCTCAGGTGATATGTTTCTAAATGAGGTAATCGCTAATTTTTTATTATATACCAGCAAAACTACTTCTGGTTGGCCTGAGAGAAAGAACATTACATGGAGACAGAAGATCAGGACCTGGAGGAGAAACAATGAAAATATTTACGTCTTACCCTCAGTTTATGAAACTGCTGCCCCAACTACTTTGTAGAACTTTTGAAAGAGCACTGTGGATATCGCTCTGTATAAATAAAATGCCGATTGGCCAATAGCCAGGCAGGAAGAATAGGCAGGACAAGCAGAGAAGAGAATTCTGGGAACAGGAAGGCTGAGTCAGGAGACGCTGCCAGCCACCGGCATGAGTACCAACATGTAAGATACTGGTAAGCCACAAGCCATGTGGCAAGGTATAGGTTTATAGAAATGGGTTAATTTAAGATGTAAAAACTAGATAGCTAGAAGCCTGAGCCATTAGGCCAAACAGTTTAAATAATATAAGCGTCTGTACGTTTATTTTATAAGTGGGCTGTGGCACTACCAGGGCTTGGCGGGAGCTGGAGAGAAGCTCTCCAGCTACAAAAGAGCAAATGCGATATTAGCTGAAATGCCTTATAAAATGCACTGTAAAAACACAGAAGCAGAGTCAGAATATCTAAAGTCCAAATCCAACTGAAATATTAACTGGCCGAGTGACCTCAAGTAAACTATTCAACTTCTGTGTCTTGCTTCCCTCTGTAAAATGGGAAGAATTAGGAGGCCCTCCCATGTCTTGCTCTTTTTTTTTTTTTTCAGTAGAAAAACCTGACATCATTTGCACCCACAGAGAAACCATAAGACAGGCTGAGATCACACCTCACGTCCCATTCTCTTTTTCCCCAGCATAATTTTTTTTATTGATTATTTGGGAATTGCTTACAATGCACCCCATCACTGACTTGCTTCCCATTTCTCACAGGTCCACCGTCCCATCCTCTCGACCTTTCTACTCCCCCACCTCCCCATCAAAAAAAGAAAGGAAGAAAAATACGCCAAGTCCAACTTGTGTTGCCCATATTCTCACTGGAGCATGGTCAAACTCCCAGTGACCAGCACCTTAAAGAAAACTGAGTTCTGACAGATGGCCGTGGCACACGCCTTTAATGCCAACACTCAGGAGGCAGAGGTAGGCAGATGTCTGAGAGTTCAAGGCCAACCTTGTCTACAGAGCACATTCCAAGATAACCAGGGCTACACAGAGAAACCCTGTCTCAAAAAAACAAAAAAAGAAAACTGAGTCCTTCCCCATCCACCCCTGCCAGAAGCCATCAACTGTGAAGAGCTACACTTCAGCATCTTTATCACAATTTTTAAAGACTCTCTTCAGTGTTTAGCAGTATCCTTCCTTTCCTTTATTCGGTTTTCCTAAAAGCATTATTTGAATATTCTCTGTGTCCATAGCACACAGACAGCCTCTGCTTCTAAGTCTATACTGCTTTCTCAGGTTGTTCATGATAGGGTAGGGCACAGGTAGGGCACTCAATGCCATGTCTGGCACTATGATTGCTCCACAAGTCCAAGCAGAAAGTGGGCCAGAAAGAATGGGATAAATGACCATGATGATGCTATAAAACCCCAGGCTAGTGGTTAGGCCCATAAAAGCCGCCACTGCACCCTAATAAGTAAAACACTGAACAAACTGAAAAATCAGCAGTTCCTCTCAGATCTGCCAGAGAAACAAGATCACCAAGCAAACTGCTGCCCCCAAAGTTGAGAGAAACAGACAGGCAGATGCAGAGGATCGCAGCTTCCACAACAGAGGCCTCTGCGGGAGCCAGTGCTGGGCAGGAAAACTGCTGTAGTGCTGAAGGCCCAGCATAGACAACCAGAGAGTCTAAAACTTGCAGGGAGCCAATCACAGGAGGCATCAATATTTCCTGAGTTTTACCTCTAAAAGCCCTATCAGATTCTCCCAGTAAATAGCAAAGAAAAAAAAAAACATCTTGGACCAAGCCAGAGCATTCTTCTTAACAAGGCCTGCCTGTAAGACACGCCTTTTATCCCAGCACTTGGGAGGCAGAGGCAGGCAGATCTCTGTGAGTTCGAGGCCAGCCTGGTCTACAGAGCGAGTAAGATAGCCAGTGCTACACGGAGAAACTCTGTCTCAAAAAAATCCAAAAAAGAAAAGAAAAACCACTGTAGCTGGGCATGGTGACCCGAACCTTTAATCCCAGCACTTGGGAAGCAAAAGCAAGTGATCTCTGTGAGTTCAAGGCCAGCCTTGTCTACATAGCTTTAGGACAGCCAAGGCTATGTAGTGAGATGCTGTTTCAAAAGAGGGGGGGGGTGGGCGCGGGAGAGGCCACTGCAGCCAGAGACCAGCCTACTGACCATTGTTACAGATTAACCAACCTAGGGGAAGGGAAACAGCTACTCCAGCACACCCTAGCCATCCTATCCAGGGTACAGTGACGTTCACAGCCCAGATTCAGGCTCACCAAAAGACTGAGGTCTAACTATTCTTCTCCTACACGGTATTGCCGTAATATCACTGTGAGCAAAATACTTAAAAACAACTCAAAGAAAGATTTCTTTAGGTTTCCAAGAGATTTCAGTCCTTTGTGGCACAGAAAAAAGTGGTAACAGCAGCCTCGGCCCACAGCTCTCCACAAGGCAGCACGCAGGAAACAGAGAGCTAGACAGAACGGGGGTGGGGGGAGTGGGGGGGGTGGGTTTGCTGTGCCTGTTAAAAGCCTGCCCTCATAGGGCTGGCGTTTAATCCCAGCACTTGGGAGGCAGAGGCGAGTGGATCTCTGTGAGTTTGAGGCCAGCCTGGTCTACACAGCAAATTCCAGGACAGCCAGGGTTACACAGAGAGACTCCGTCTCAAAACAAAAACAAAAGCCTGTCAACAGAGACCTACTTCTGCCCGTCAGGCTCCACCTTCTAAAGCAGTACCTTCAAGCGGAGGATCCAGCATCCAAAACACGAGCCTATGTGGGACACTTGAGAGGCAAGCCATAAAATACACCCTTGTGCCACATCATAAGGTCTATTTATTAGCATTCTTTTTACCCGTGTTAAGAGGATTTTTTTTTAAGACAGGGTCTAACTATGTAGCTCTAGCTGTCCTGGAATTCACTATGTTATAGCAGGCTGACCTCAAACTCTCAGGGATCCTCCTGCCGCTGCCTCCACCCCACGTGTTGGGATTAAAGGTATGCCTGCACTACTCTGCCCAGCTGAGGGCATTATTTTTAACTACGCTTCTGCACTAGGCCCTGATAAACCTGTCTGAAATCGAAAGTGCCGTCACTAGTGCTGATGTTCCACATCACCAAAGAGAAACTAAGTTGTTACCTAGCTTTCTTATAAATAAGGGAAGAGGGAGAACCAACCCTCCCCCCCAATGAGCCTGTTCCAGTTAGTATGATAATTAAGAACCTTATGATCCGGACCTTGAAAAAAAAATTAACCCAAAATAACCTGATGTCAACCAGTCTGTTCCCTTTCGATCCTTATTTCTCCCTGCCTCCTCCTTGAAAGGAAAGACACTTTGAAATGGCCAGTCCTCCTCTTGCTCATTCAGCCTCATTCTGCTTCCTTCAGCCCTTTTCTTCCTATAAAACCAATCTCCTCTGCTCAGCTCATTGGAACGCCTGTTTTGCTTTATGAACTGGAGTGTCGCCTGATTCTGAAATCACAAATAAAGCCAATATATCATGTCCAGCTTTCAACAACAACAACAAGGGAAAAAAAGTAATAAGTCATACCAAAAATGCAGGAATCGAGTCTGGAGGCGCAGCAAGCATTAGAATCAGTGTGGCAGAGGCGCTGGAATTACCAACCTGGGAATTTAAAACAAGTAGGTTTGGGGCTGTCTGGATAAAAGAGTCGGCACACATGAATACATGGGTGATGTAAACAGAGAAGGAAAATCCAAAGATCAGTGGGAGATTGAAACACATAATTATGAATTATGAATGCCTCTAAACGGTTTCTTTGTTGACTGGACAGGGCTAAGGAGTTTCTGAATCAACAGGAATTTGCAAAATTGAAAAAGAAAATAGGCATATGTGTGTATGCATGCTCCCTGTGTGCCTGCACACACACACACACACACACACATCAATGTTAAAGAACTGTGGAACAATTACAAGCCCCCTGGCTTTCCAAGAACCTCAGACAGATTCCTAGGGTTTTTTTTGTTTGTTTGTTTTTGTTTTTTTCGAGACAGGGTTTCTCTGTGTAGCTTTGCGCCTTTCCTGGAACTCGCTTTGGAGACCAGGCTGGCCTCAAACTCACAGAGATCCTTCTGGCTCTGCCTCCTGAGTGCTGGGATTAAAGGCGTGCACCACCACCGCCCGGCCCAGATTCCTAGGTTTTAAAATGACTTTCTGTTTTCCTGCAAACTCTGGACTCGTGACGTAAAGAAAACTCTCAGGCATTCAGACCACCCGCTGCCATTATTGGGCATTAAAGGAGAGCCGAGTCAACTTTTCTTGAGGTTGCAGACCGAAGCTCCCTGAAGAAGCCCTTCTGTGCTGAGGAGGCTGCAGAATGCTGTGTTAGCGGTCAGGCTCCGGGCAACTTGTCACACAGCAAGAGGTAGCCAATCATGTGGAAAGACAGTGAGGTCCCAGATATCAGTGGCTTGGTTCGAAACCAAGGAGGAACTATAAAGACTAGGAATGAGATGGAGGTGGACCAGGGTGGGATTACCCATTGTTGTGAAGAGCACCCGAGAAGCAAAGGGAAGAACTCAGTTTCCAGCATGCCAATATGAGGGGGGAAAAAACATTAACAATGACAAACTCAGTATTAAAACCAGATTCCTAAGGTCCCTTGGGGGCATCCAAACCAGGAGAAACTGAAATATTAGCCAGATGCACAATGTCACTCTTAAGAGGGGGACAGAAAGTCTTACTTACAGAAAAAAAAAAATATATGCTTTTTTTTTTTTTTTTAAATTGGGGATTAATCAGTCTTCTGTGACCTGAACAAGGAGTTCCAGATAATCCAAACTCTTTGAACTCACTCCGAGTTGCTTTCTCTGGTCAGCTGACTATATAAATTAATAAGGTTCTGCTGTGAGTTCAGTCCTAGCTAGAGAGATTTCAATAAACTTTCTAAAGCCATTATACATTAATAGGTTCCCTGGAAAATTTCCAAAGCAGCCCTGTGGCTTCCTTCCCAAAGTTGCAATGGCTCTGTAAGGACCCCCGAGTGTCTCCCCGGCAATGTGACGGGGCAAAGCTTCGAGGGGCTGGGACCTGGATTCTGGTGCCCGCTTTGTCTAAGCAGCTTGAGATCCGCGACCAAGACCTTCCGCTTCTGGAGCGTCCTTATTTGACAAACATGGCTGGCAATACCATCCTTCACAGCCCTGACGTCAAAGATAAACAGCAGATGGAAAAAACACTTGGCAAACTGTAAAGTGCAGTGCAAACTGAAAAGGATTCCTTTTAGCAGCCATGTTTTCAGAGAAGGCTGCCTCTCAGCCAGGACCAACCCTCCAGTCAGTTTCGATCTTTCATTATCAGGAGACGTTTCTCCCCAGCGTCTGCTCCCCTGTGGGCATGGCAGTCACCACACCCCTCTGCTTTCGCCCACACTTGTCTCCCTTCCTCTCCCGCTGTCCGCCCTTTCACTCCTGCCTTCTCCCAGACCGCTCTCTGGCTTTCTTGTCACACACATCCCATCCCCCAAACCCCCCCTACTTCCCCCCATCGCCCCCCCCCCCACCTTCCGGCTTTCCTTCACCCAGGAGACACTTCCCACTAGTAAATGCTCCAGCCCTGTCCTTGAGGAAAGCCTAGGGGACTGACTCATCCTGTTTTCGTTTGCCGGAGAAAGAGCCCCCTGCAGAGTGAGGACTCATTCTCCACAGTGCGGCAACCCTAAATGTCAGCTCTAAATTAACAGAGCTCCTGTGAGCCAGGGGCACCGAAGACCCGGAAAACTAAAATTCTAACCAACGCCTCCTTCTCCTAATGCCCCGTGTTTTCCTGTGTTCTAAATTTCGAAGGTCATGCTTGCTTCCCCGAAAGCCTACACCCGCTTCCCCCAGGGAAGTATTTGATGATTACGAACTGATTGGGTCACCATGGGCAAGTGACCTGACTCCTCTGAGCTTCAGTTTTCCCATGAGAGTGATACCACCTGCTTCTCAGTCCTACGTGTATTAGTTACTTGCCCTGCTCTGTGATCAAATACTAGACAAGAAGCAGCTTACAAGGGTGGGCGCTAGCTCATAGTCCGAGGCAATGGTCCACGATGACAGGGAGGTCGTGGCAACGGGACCTAGAGGCTGCTCATCGCTCTGCATCAGCGGTCAAGAAGCAGAGAGCCATGAATGCTGGCGCTCAGCAAGCTTCCTTCCTTCATTAAACCCAGCCCACAGAACGACGCTACCCACGCTGATGGTGGGTCTTCCACCTTCGTTTACCCGGTCTACAAACTCCCTCACAGATGTGCCCAGAGGTTTGTCTCCAACTTGATCAGAGATCCTGTCAAGGTGACAGTCAGCGTTAGCCATCATGCCAAGTAAGCACATGAAGTGCTTTTAATATGCCCCGCAGAGGAACCTGTCATTGTTAACTAGCAAACAAAGCTGCCGCACACAAGGCTTTGGTCCCTCTCTCGATCCTGCCCTCACCCTTCTGGTCCTTGGAAGGCCTTCTCTCTTCCTTCCTGCCATCCCTAATGGACCACATCAGTAAAGCCGTTCATGCGAGCTACAGCAGTCTACAAGGACATCTTCTTCACTGGGCCTCTCATAGCTTGTGTCTCCACTACTCATTCACAACTCACCCTGTACTTTCTTACACAGAAAGGCAAGGACTGTTCTGCTGCTGGTCTCTTTTAGTGAGTGTGGCTTTTATTACTGATACTGTGATTTGTTGTTAGTACCAAACAGACTTCCATGCAGGCCCACTAATGTGAATGCTGAATGTGAGATAAGGTCTCACACTTGTAGCCCAGCCTGACCTCAAACATTCCGTGGTCCACCTGCTTCAACTCCCAAGTACTAGAATTACCTGCATGAGCTACCACATCCAGCAAACACTGAGTCTCAAAATGCAAGCATATGCAGTGAATAAAAAGGAAGGGAGAAATGTTGGTTGGTGGTTGGTTGGTTGGTTTTGAGACAGGACCTCACAATGCAGCCCAGGCTGGCTTCAAATGACAGAAATTCACCTGCCTCTAGCTCCATGGTGAAATGCAACATTTTTAAGGCCAAACAACTTGAAGCTCCCTTGGTGTTTTCTAGATAGAGTTCTAACACAGCTTTGTCAGTAAACTCAAGAAAAGAAATAACGTAAGAGAGAGAAGCTTGAGAAGATAAAGCCATTAGATTTTAGGTAAGGTGACGGCAAGCGGCTGGAACCAGTAAACATGTACCCAGGAATCTTGATCTTTAAAATAGGGCAAGTGTGGGGCTGGAGAGATAGCGCAGAGGTTAAGAGCACTAGCTGCCCTTCCTGAGTTCAATTCCCAGCAACCACAGGGTGACTCACAACCATCTATAATGCGATATGGTGCCCTCTGCTGGCCTGCAGGTATACAAGCAGGCAGAACACTGTATACATAATATATGTAATAAATAAACACATTTTTTTAAAAAACACAGGGAGAGTGTGGATTAAGGTTAGTTTGAATGTTTGTCCACCCAGAACTCATGGGTGACCTCAAAGTCGTTTGTTAATAAGAGGTGGGACCATTAAGGTGTGATTATGTCATAAAGGCTAAATTAATGTGTTGTTTCTAATGATGGTCTGTGGCTGTGCAGATTCCCTATCCAAAAGACCTCCCCTACCAAATTCAGCCCTTCACCCTTCAACACTGGACTTCTCAGCTCCCAGAACTGGCAAACGCATAAACCTTCATTCCTTAAAAATGACCCAGTGTGTTATATCTCCTGTCACAGAAAACAAACCGAGTCAGTAAAGCTGAAAGAGAGGCCTGGCGATGACAGAAGGTAGGGCATTGGTGAGGAAAGCTCCGCCTTACACAGGGGTAGGGCCTCCCAGGTTCCAAGGAGGAGTTTCCAGGGCCCCTTAAACTACAGGGGCCTCTAGAAGGGAGAGACATCCCCTGCCTCTCTTTTAGACCCTATCCAAGGAGACTGTCAGGGTTAGTCTCAACAGCAAGGTCAGTATTAAAAGAAAGCCTAAAAGCTGGGCGTGGGCGTAGATGCATGCAATCCCAGCACTCAAGAAATTAAGGCAGGATAATTGAGAGTTTAAAGCTAGACTGCATAATATAGACTTGCATATATATATATATATATATATATATATATATATATATATATATGGTCTAAGACGGTTTTAAATGTCCTTACCCAAGGATGAGTTGCTGAGTCCTAAAAAGCCTTTTCTCTTGCAATTAGACACTGAAGCTTTAAGTGTGAGCGCACTTCCTATGAGTCAATCACCAAATGCAGCTAACCCATGCTAAGCCACCCTGCCTTGGTGATGTTTGACTAGGAATGAAGAAAAGAAAAAAAAAAAACAGTGGCTAGTGAGACTTGCAGAAGGGAGTCAACCAACCTTGAACTTCAAAGCTGAAAGGGACTTACGTTCCAGGACAGCTTCCTCCAGCAAAACTGATGGGCATGGAGGCAGCATCGCCAGTTTTAGGATGCCTCAATACTCCGTTCACAGTCAAAAGTCCATGTGTGGCAGGAAGCCATCTTAAAGAGCCTTCTGCAGTACTTCTCAGCCAGGATTCACGGTGGCTGTTACAGACTGAACTGTGGCCCACCACATACACCTTCTCACTACTCCCACCACATCTAAATGCCAAATCCCCAGCTGTGCCAGTATGGCTAGATTTGAAGTCAGGGCCTTTGAGGAAATAAGGAAAGTTAATATGGTCTAAAGGGTAAGTTCCCAATGCAACGGAACTGGTGTATTCTGTGGGTCAGGATTGTGTTTCACTTCTCTCCCTCCTCCTCCTCTCCCCCTCCCTCTCTTCTGTGTGTGTGTGTGTGTGTGTGTGTGTGTGTGTGTGTGTGTGTGTGTACACTCATGAAAGTGGCATGGCATTTCATGTGGAGGTCCAAAGGCAACCCATAGGAATCAATTCTTCCCATTCACTGTATGGAATCCAGGGATCAAACTTAAAAGACCAGGTCTGGTGGCAAATGTCTCCACCCACTGAGCCTTCTCATCAGACCTGTTTTTGTTGTTGTTGTTGTTTGTTTGTTTGTTTGTTTATTTTCTGAAATAGTGTCCTCCTATATAGTTCACGCTGACCTCCAATTCACAATCCTCCTGCCTCGGCCTCCCCAAAGTCCTGGGCTTACAGGTGTGTACCACCATGCCCACTAAACTGGTCTTAATAATAAAAGAAGCTGGTAATAAATGCACAGTCAGAGACAAAGGCCATGTGATGACACCAGCTAGAAGTCAGCTGTCTGAAAGCCCGGGGAGAGGCCTCACCAGAAACTAACCCTGCGGGCACATTGGTCTGCAACTTGTCACCTCCAGGAACCACGAGAAAATCAATTTCTCTCTAAGCCACTTTATCTGTGGGATTCTACTATGGCAGTTGGAACAGGCTAATGCAGGGGCCTAATTAATAACTGTGCACCATATTCACACACACACACAAAGAGGGAGACAGAGATGGGAGAGGGCAGATTGTTGAGTTTGAAGCCAGCCTGATCAACACAGAGAGACAGAGAGAGTTCCAGGACATCAGGACACTTAGGGCTACATAGAGAGATCCTGTCTCAAACACACACACACACACACACACACACACACACACACACACACACACACACACACACCTAGGCACCTGCAGTTGTCTAGCTAGCTGTCCAGAAGTTCCCAGAACCACTGTTTTAGGTTTGTAGGGGAGACTTCACAAACATAGGTGCGGTTGATTAAACACGCACCACGGGTGGACAGAGAGTCAATTCTACAGTGAAGAGTGCTCGCTGCTGCTGCCCAGGGTCCAGGTTTGGTTCCCAGCACTCATGTCCGGTGGTCACAGACACCCGTATCTCCACCTCTAGAGAATCTAACACCCTCTTGTGGATTCCACACGCACCCACACACATGTGACATACACAGGGATACACATGTAAGTCCATAGGTACCCATATACACACGTATACACGTATACACATAAAATAATAAAAATATATATTTTTTAAAATACTAGTCATTGATCATAACGGTCTTCAACACTTCTCCCCTTCTGTAGGTTGAGGGAAGAGGAGGAGGAATGATCCAAAGCTCCAAACACAGGAAACGGCCCCCTCCCCTGTCCAGGACTCCCAGTCACCACCAGCCATCTCATTAGGTTACCAAAACATCCATCACTTGAGTGATAGCAAGCTTGGGTCTTAGGAGCTATGTGCTGAGACCTGAGGGCACAAACCAAATATGCATTTCTTCATATATCACAACACCACAGCAGTCCGTTCTCACTGCAGCCCAGTATTTGTAAGCCTCATGTTTGCTAATAAAGGAAAGCACAGCTCAGAGAAAGCATGCAACAGAGCCAAGGTCACGGGACCTCAGTAGCCCGAACGCAAAGCACTGGGCAACTGTTTCGTTGCTGTGTTCACTGATGGTTTTCTCACTTTTTAATTCAATATCTTAGGTATCTTCAGATAGTTGCCTTTGTTGGCATCCTGGTAATGTAAAGGAGTTGATGTGCCCTCCACAATGCGACCCATGAGGAAAACAAAGGAATGTAATGGACAGAAATGTAAGTGCAGAAACTTCATCAGAAGGGCTTGGAAGAGACACGTCAATCATTTGAGCGGAAGCTAAGGCAGGAAGATTAAAAGTTCTAGGCCAATCTGGGCTATACTTGCCCAGAGTGACGAAACAGGCCTGCGATACCAGCACTGCTGAAGCAGGACAATGTCAGGTTTGAGGCTAGCCTATGCCACATAGCAGCACTGTCTACACAGCAAGGAAGAAAGAGAGAAAAAGGGAAAGTAAAAAGAGGCTCCCTATCCTGGCCTCTGCCAAATTCATATCTCCAATAAACTCTGTCATGGGTGGGCGGGGCAGAAATAGGGGCAAGATAAGGTTTCTCTGTGTATCCCTGACTGGAACTTTTCTATAGACTAGGTTGGCCTCGAACTGAGAGATCCGACTGCCACTGCTTTCCAAGTGTGGGATTAAAAGCATAAGCCACCACTGCCTGGCCCCGCCATTCTTTTTTTTTTTTTTTTAATACTAACAATTTATTTATTCTGATTTTATGTGCATTGGTGATTTGTTTGTAATGTACGTCTGCATGAGGGGGCCAGATCCCCTGCAACTGGAGTTACAGACAGTTGTGAGCTGCCATGTGGCTGCTGCAAATTGAACTTAGGACCTCTGGAAGAGCAACCAATGCTCTTAACCACCAAGCCATCTCTCCAGTCCTTTTTTTTTTTTTAATTAATTTTTTTACATTAGGTGCTTTATTTAACTCTTCAAGAATTTTCATGCATGAAGTTCGTTATGATTATCAAATCTGTGGTATATTTTTCTGCCCTTAACCTTTAAAAATACGTCTTTTTAACCATCAAATTAAAGCACCTTGTTTCCATCATTCATATAAGCAAGAATTCCTCTCTTTTTTATTCTAGCTTCTCTCTCCAACTGCATACAAAGCTTTTAACGTGTGATCACTCTGCCATCTAGCTTCCTAAGCCTATATAGTTTTTCCTGAGGTTCTCCTGGGCCACATTAGGACCAAGCACTACTTTGGTTTAAAGTACATCGTGTTAGAACACTTAACAAATGTTCCATCATGCTAGAGAGAAATCGCAATAACAGGAGGCGTCTGTCGTGTCTCCTCTGAAACAAGAAGCAGACCTTATTTAAAAGGTCAATCTATAGTGTTGTCAGAGACCCCAGGGCCGGTCGAGATTTCTTCTTGTTAAATAAAGGTCAATTGAAAAGCACACTTTCCCCCCAAGAATCTAGAATGCAGATTTGGGACTTAAACTTCACAGGTTAATGTGAAAGGCCACAGACCAAGCGCGCATCCACCCTTCTGCTGTTTGATGAATCCCGTACATTTGGCTGAGAAGGCCAAGTTTTCCCTGTTAGTATACATCTGACTGGCTAACTCCACTACTCTTAAGTTAGCAAGAAAAACAATTATTATAATAATTGTATTGTTTCTAGACAATGGTAACATACCCCCAAGGAAAGGAGGGGAACTCTATTTTGGCTTGAAGCTGTGTTTGAGATCACACTACAGCACTATCCTTGAGTCACCCTATTAGGAAATAAATGTCTTCCTCAGGCTTGAGGACCCTCTTGCGGGCAGAGTGAGAATAACAGAATAACAGAGTGGCAAACAGCAGTGCAGCTGTTCGAACCCCGAGAGGGAGCCAGATCTCTAGCTGTGAAACTGCTCCTTTGTTACTAAAGGATTTGTGCACGCTGGTTCTGGAGGGCTTGGTGTTCTGCCATGTTCCCCTGGAGGTCCAAAACACACACACACACACACACACACACACACACACACACACACACACACAACACACAAACACACAAATGCTATACATACAATATGTGTACAGCTCTGTCAGCAGAGGCCATCTAATTTAAAAATGTCTTCAGTTGAACATGAATAGAAAAAAGGTTACTGGGCGGCAGTGGCACACGCCTTTAATCCCAGCACTTAGGAGGCAGAGCCAGGTGGATCTCTGTGAGTTTAAGGCCAGCCTGGTCTACAGAGTGAGTTCCAGGACAGGAACCAAGACTACACAGAGAAACCTTGTCTCAAAAACAAAAAAAACAAAACAAAAAAAAAGAGAGAGAGAGAGAGAGAGAGAGAGAGAGAGAGAGAGAGAGAGAGAGAGAGAGAGAGAGGAGAGAGAGAGAGAGAGAGAGAGAGAGAGAGAGAGAGAGAGAGAGAGAGAAAGGAAGAAAGAAAAGAATAAAACTTTCAGAGACATGAGAAAAGTCAAAGAAATACAGTTCGTATGTGTGGCTAGGAAGCCTATCTTTTCCCAAAACTGATCTGTACAGTCAATGTAATTCCAAACAAAATCCTCCTAGGATTTGTCATGGAATTTTACCCGGTTGACGTGAGGGACCCATTTCTGGGCTGGTGAGATGGCTCAGCAGGTACAGTTGCTTGCTGCTGATCAAGCCTTGCCACCTGAATTCAACCTCTGGAACCCAAAGGAAGATGGAAGGCGAGAGCTGACTGGAATGTTGTCCTCTGATCCCCATCCCTGCCCTGTGGCATGCTAATCCATGCGCACACACATGTAAGATAATCAACCATTTCAAATCACAGACGGTAGGGAAGGGACCGGGAGTGGGCAATGGGGTTGTGAATGTGTATATGTTTATGTGTAGCAATTCTTTTAATGAAAATAATATATACTTGGGAGAGTCGAGCTTCTTAAGTTCTGTAGTCAGGAGGGGCAGAGTGCAAGGAAGATTTGTCCAACTAAATGTGAGCCTGTCACAAAACTATAGTAAATACAGCGCATGGTCCTGGGAGAAAGAGCAGAGACAGAGCTGGGTGTGGTGATGCACACCAGAGGTGGAGGCAAGATCAGGAGTTCAAGGCCATGCTCAGCTATACAGTAATTCCAAGGCCAGGCTAGGATACATGAGATTGTACCTCAAAACTCCAAAACAGATTGGGGGGTGGGGCTAGGGGATGAAAATAGAAATAAGCAAAAGCCTTTAATTCCAGCACTCAGGAGGCAGAGGCAGGGGATCTCTGTGAGTTTGAGGTCAGCCTGGTCTACAAAGTGAGTTCCAGGACAGCCAGAGCTGTGACACAGAGAAATCTGTCTTTAAAAAAAAAAAGAATGCCGGGCGGTGGTGGCGCACGCCTTTAATCCCAGCACTCGGGAGGCAGAGGCAGGCGGATCTCTGTGAGTTCGACGCCAGCCTGGGCTACCAAGTGAGTTCCGGGAAAGGCACAAAGCTACACAAAGAAACCCTGTCTCGAAAAACCAAAAAAAAAAAAAGAAAAAAAGAAAAAGAAAAAGAAAGAAAGAAACAAAGAAAGAAAGAAAGAACGAAAAAGAAACAGCAGATTGACTGACAGAATAGAAAAGAAAGATAAAGACTCAGCCGTGTTTGAAACCTTGATTTATGTGGGACTTTGCACATCAGATTTGTTAAAGCACAATTTTCAAAAGAATCAAATATATATACTTTGCCAGGAGGTGGTGGCAGCGCACAACTTTAATCCCAGTGCCTGGGAGACAGAGGCAGGCAGATCCTGTGAGTTCAAGGCCAACCTGGTTTGTAGAGAAAGTTCTAGGACAGCAAGGGCTACACAAAGAAACCCTGTCTTGAAAAAATATATATATAATTTCATTCAGGCTTGAAATAAACACACACCAAAGACTGACAGCCAATGTTGGTAAAATATCCTCATAGCAAAGACTTCTTAAACAAAATACAAAACTAAAAAATATCTACAAAAGAAAAGAGCTAATATATTGGACTGATACACATTTTAAAATTATCACTAATAGGGGGCTGGAGAGATGGCTCAGAGGTTAAGAGCACTGACTGTTCTTCCAGAGGTCATGAGTTCAATTCCCAGCAACCACATGGTGGCTCATAACCATCCATAATGAGACCTGGTGCCCTCTTCTGGTGTGCAGACACACATATGAACAGAACACTGTATACATAATAAATAAATCTTTTAAAAAAAAGAGTTCCTTTAAAAAATTATCACTAATAAATGTAAATAAATACTAATATTAAGGGCCAATGAGATAGCTCAGCAGGTAAAGATGCCCGATGATTCCCTGAGACTCACATGGTAGAAGGAGAAAACCAATTTCCATAAGACAAGCACACTGTGGCGCATGTGAACCCATACAGAGAGAGAGAGAGAGAGAGAGAGAGAGAGAGAGAGAGAGAGTAATGGTAATGGTAAACCACAGTCTGAGAGGAGATAGTCATATTCAAAACATGACAAAAATATACCCCTGTAGACACACAAATAAATGTAATAATATCAATAAAAATAACCTTTTTTTAAAAAAAATGTATTTTATCTAGGGGTTAGAAAGCTCAGTGGTAGTGTGCTTGTCTAGCACACATAAGGCTTCAGTGTTGATCCCAAGCACTGCAAAAAAAAAAAAAAGAAGAAAGAAGAAAAAGAAAAGAAAAACCGAGTGTTGATAGGTAGTAATACCACCCCATCCCCACATAAACTTTTCTCCCTCAGAGGAAGACCTGTGAGTACCCTGTCGTTGTCTCTGTTGTAAAAGATTCCAGATTATGCTTTGGATTACAATTAGTTTTGCTTTTAGAGAAACTAGTTGTTCCTTACTGCTCTGGGGAATCATAGCCTGTTCTGCTCAGCTGTGGCATGAACAAAATTCAGCTTGTACAGTGAGAGCAGGGCTCCCTGGCTTGGACTTCAGCAGCTTATGACTTACTAGACAATGCCCAGTATCTGCCTGGTGGCGGTGGCGGGTCAGTGACTAACCCGCATTTACAAAGCTTTAAGCCATAATCTCTCATTTGCATGCGTTTAAGTGCTTTCAATCTATGGGCGCCAACAGCTCTCCCCATAAGTAAATGTTGCCGCTACAGGTTATTGACAGCTGGCTTTGTTCACTTCTGACTTCCCTCAGTGTGCTGCCCTGAGATTTAGTCCATCAACTTCCACGTTTGGAAGCAGTCTAAGACATTCCAAGGCCCTGTGTTTACAGACCTAATACTCCTGGATCCCACACTCAAAATTGTGAAGGCTCACTAGGGCAAAGAGAACAGCACTCAAGGTAGGAGAGACGGCATGCAGAAGCAGCAGGCTGGGACTGCACCAGATACTTATTCCATCATCTGTTGAGATGGTACTCCCCGAAGCACAGGCACCTTGAAGACCCACACACCCTCAGGATTCTGAAATCATGGTGACTCCTCCACTCAGGGTGATGACTGCTTGACAAAATGGCCCAAGCCAGACTCTTGCTCCAGTATGCCTGGCCTCCCCTCAAGTGTTCAGATGCCTAGAAGCTGAGTCGTGTCCAGAGTGCCCAGACTTCAAGGCCCTGCACCATACCAAACCACCCACACTAGACTTATACTTGTTAACTCACGTGGTACTTTCAACACTTCAGAAAGTAGGCATCACTATGCCTGTTTGATAAATGAGACAGACATCTCCCAGCGTGAATCACACTCCATTGACACACATCAAACTGCGTTCATTGTACTATATCGTATGTATTTTTTTCATATGTTTTTTGTTACATAATAAAGAATTTCCCAGGCCTTTCTGGCTGGATCCATGGATGGAAATTCAAAATCACTGGAATTTTTGGGTAACATACATTCAAGAAGTCCTTGGATCACATGTGAGTTTACGCCAAGAGATGGGAGGAAAACCCAACTATGGGATTAGAGGACTGAAGTTTGGACGAACCTGACCTTAAAGGGTTGAGAAAAGGAGCCAGGTTTGGTGGTGCACACCTTTAATCCCTGCACTTGGGAATCAGAGGCAAGTGGATCTCTGTGAGTTCAAGGCCAACCTGCTCTTTATAAGGAGACCTTGTCTCAAACATAAATAATAAAATAAAAGAAGTTGAGAAAGAGGAAAGGAAGGGGAAGTCAGATCAGTTACCTGGCTAACAATTCAACCATGCCCACATAATAAAACTCCAATAACACGTCTAGATGCCGAAGCGGGTGAAGGTCCTGGAACGCTCAGTAGACAGAAGGGGTAACCTACTCTGATGCCATTGGGGAATGAGCATGGAGAATGTCTCTTGGAACCCTTCATATCCCACCTTCTGCATCCTGGTTTGCACCCTTTAGAATACAGCTGTAACTGTAGTCGGTGCTGGGACATGTGGGAAACCTCCAACTCTGTAGCTAGTTGGTCATCTGAAGCCCAGAGACTTCCAAAGTGCAGCTGACATATAAAAAATGGCGGCGGTGGCGGGCTCACAGTGGACAGTGCCCTTCAACTTGTGGGGTCTTGCAAACTCTGGAAGTTAGTGCCCAGATTGAATTACAGAGCGTATGTTGGTGTCAGAATGCTTTCCAGTTATGGCACACCACTTCTATAAGATTTTTATGCTTAACTGGTATGTTCTCCTACTTGTAAAAATTATGTATCTTTAAAAAAAATTATGTATCTTGTGGTGTGATGAAATACAAAATATTTTCTAATGAAAAAAAAATTTTTTTTTCAAGACAGGGTTTCTCTGTGTAGCTTTGGAGCCTGTCCTGGAACTCGCTCTGTAGACCAGGCTGGCCTCAGAGCATCAGAGATCCACCTGCCTCTGCCTCCCAAGTGTTGGGATTAAAGGCGTGTACCACCACTGCCTGACTAATAAAAAACTTTTTTTCACTTAACAGCTTTTATCCTAGTGGTAAGATTTTCAAGAATGAGGTAAAAAATTATTGCCGGGCTGTGATGGTGCACGCCTTTAATCCCAGCACTTGGGAGGCAGAGCCAGGTGGATCTCTGTGAGTTCCAGGCCAGCCTGGTCTACAAAGTCAGTTCCAGGAAAGGTGCAAAACTACACAGAGAAAACCTGTCTAGAAAAAAAACAAAAACAAACAAAAAAAATTATTAACAAGGAGTCCCTGCACATAGAACACCTATAACAGAAGATCCAAATGAGAAGCACATGGTGACCTCATGCTTTGCTCTCTGGGTGATAGACACGCAGCAATCTCAATTTTTCTTTCAGAATCAATTTAGAAAACTTTTCTACACAGATCTTTAATTTTTTTACTCTGTTTATGTGGTAAAAATGTCCATTCTAAGACAGTATCTTCTCTCTATAAGAATTCCTATAGAAGAATGAGTAGAAGGTAAAATAACCAGAATACAATCAAACTCTAGATCTGAGGGATACTGTAATTTCTTTTCTACCAGAGCCTCAGCTGATAGTTTTCTTGGACTATTTAAGTCCTTATCATCTCATAAGGTTTGAAATAAATTACTTAGTTTTTGAGTTGTTGATCCAATTGTGGGCCATAGCCAGTTAATATCTCCCAGCAATTTTTGAACATTGTTAAGAGTTTATAATTATCTCTCCTGATTTGTACTTTCTATGGTTGAATTTTCTGTAAATATATCTTATATCCTAAATAATTAATAGGGTCTCCTCTTTGTGTTTTTTCAGGAGCAATTTATAAACCCCAACAAGGCAAAATTCTCTTTACATTATCAAACATTCTTTCTAGAGTATCTGTGTCTGAATCAGCCAGTAAGATATCATCCTTATAATGGTTAATTCTAATGGCTGTTGTACAAAATATTTATATTATGGTGTGGCTGTTTAACATTCCTTGTGGAAGAATCTTCCAGTGGTACCTTTTAACAGGCTGGGAATTATTATGAGTAGGCACTGTAAAAGCAAAATTTTCTCTTTCCTGTTCCTGTAAAGGTATAAAAGAAAAAAAAAAGTCAGTATTCTAAATCAATCATGTTAATAGATCATCTTAGGTAATAAAGAAGGTGATGGGATTTCAGGCTGTACAGAGCCCATGGACTGAATCAGCTTATTTATGGCTCGTAAATCTGTTAACATTCTCTATTTTCCAGATTTCTTTTTAATAACAAGTATAGGAAGATTCCAAAAACTGTTTGATTCTTCAATATGTTGAGCATTTAGCTGTTCCTGTACCCACTGTTCTAGTGCCTATAATTTTCTTTATTGTCAAAGGCCATTGTTCCACTCACACAGGTTTGTCAGTTATCCATTTCAGAGGTAGGTTTTGTAAGTGGTCATGTTCACCTCAAGATGGCACTCATGGTATCCCTGGTCCTCATTTCATTTTCTGTACTGTGCAGAAATGTATTTCAATATATAATATATTTCATTATTTTACAATTTGTAGATGTATTGTCACATTTTTGGGGGGCAGTGCTATTGCATGTTTTACCCTTCCAAAAGTTATGTGTCTCTTTTGGGCTTAACAAAACATTACCTCTTTTTATGACCTGTACCTCTGAAAATTTTGTTTTATCTACTGAAGCTGTTCCAGCACCTAGAGCAGTATTGTTTTTAATAACAGGTGTCAAGTTTTTTAATTGCTCTGTGGAAGGGTTTCCCCAGTGCTGCCAGGGAAACTGGACCACATTTGACATCAGAGCCTGTGAGAGGTCCCATAAAGCATTTCCCGATGGCAAAGGGTTACCTTGCCTGGCCCTTGTTGATCTGCATTCATTAGTTCAATGTTGGCCTTTGTCACACCTTCTGCATACTCCAGAAGGCTGGGGGCCTCTGTTTGGATTATCTCTAGAAAAAAACATTGTTTCTAGGAACACCTTGCCTACAACCCCTTTTCAGATGACCTAGTTTACCACAATTAAAATATCTGACCTTTTGATTTTTCTTAAAATTTTTGGAAATCATCTCTCCTATCCAAATGTCATTATAAGTATGAAATCCAATATCAGTTATCTGATATCCACTATCGGATCCATTTGTCTATGAGTGCTGATCTTGCTTTAAAAGTCTAATCACCTTTCTGTATTCTGAACTAGCATTTTCAAAAGCCAAAGTTTCAACTAATATTTGCCTAACTTCTGGATCTGATTGATAGTATTCTATTTACAGTTGAAGTCAACTTTGTAAAAAAAAAAAAAATCAGTGAAGGCCTTCACTGGGCCTTGTATAATTTTAGTAAATGACTCAGTCCTCTTTCCTGACTTTTCAACCCTGTCCCAAGCATTCAAAGCTCATATATGGCATAGAATCAAGGCATTATCATCAAATAGAGACTGTCTTTGCAAATTAGCATATTGGTCCTCATAAGAAGCTAGTCTGGGAAATCTCATTACCTCTAGCCCTACCTCATTGTTCTATGACCCTAGTTTCCTCTCTCTATCATGTTCTCCATTGTAACTGAGGACCAACTTCCAATACTGCTGCAACAATCTTTCCAGTCTTATGGAATAATTCTCTCCCTAGATGCCCATGAATTTAGCATCTGTTTCTCAAAGGGTAAATGCATACCATATGAAACAACTGCTTCCTTAAATGTCTTTAAGTCTAACATTTCTTCAGGACTCCAATTAACTTCTGCATAGCCTTGAGGGTGCTTACCATCTGGTCATCATTCTTTTTTTTTTTTTTTTTTTTTTTTTTTTTTTTTTTTTTTTTAAAAAAAAGATTTATTTATTATGTATACAGCATGTATGACTGCAGGCACCAGAAGAGGGCACCAGATCTCATTATAGATGGTTGTGAGCCACCATGTGGTTGCTGGGAATTGAACTCAGGACCTCTGGAAGAGCAGTCAGTGCTCTTAACCTCTGAGCCATCTCTCCAGCCCCATGAGCCATCTCTCCAGCCCCCATCATTCTTATATGGTAACTGGATAAATTAAGGTTGGTGTTCTAATAACCTTAGGCCAGTTCTTCTCAGTTCTATCATGCTATGGGGCAGTAGGTCCTGATCTAAATTCCTGTCTGCATCTGAGCATTTTTCTTATTTTATTAGTGGTCTTTATTCATTATTAGTAGGTCTTTCTAAAGCTTGTATCTTATCAATAAGAGTAATTCCTTCTAAGACTTGTATATTTTTTTAAAAGATTTATTTATTTATTATGCATACCATGTTCTGCCTGCATGTGTCCCTGCAGGCCAGAAGAGGGCACCAGATCTCATTACAGATGGTTGTGAGCCACCATGTGGTTGCTGGGAATTGAACTCAGGACCTCTGGAAGAACAGTCAGTGCTCTTAACATCTGAGCCATCTCTCCAGCCCTAAGACTTGTATCTTATCAGACAAATTTTTCTTGTTTTCATTAGTAAGTCTTTCTAAAGCCTATATCTTAGCAATCAAGTTATATTTTGCACAGTTATCAAACCACTTCTTTTTTTTTTTTTTTTTTTTTTTTTTTTTTTGGTTTTTCGAGACAGGGTTTCTCTGTGTAGCTTTGCGCCTTTCCTGGAGCTCACTTGGTAGCCCAGGCTGGCCTCGAACTCACAGAGATCCGCCTGGCTCTGCCTCCCGAGTGCTGGGATTAAAGGCGTGCGCCACCACCGCCCGGCTTTCAAACCACTTCTTAAGGAGAAAATATTAATTACCAAACTGATAGTAATTGCAATCGACATTATGTCAATCCCAGCTAAGCCATTTATTCCCTCATTTAAATTTTCCATTTCAAATCATCCATAGTAGCACTATTCAGGATCCTAGTATCCTGCTTTGTGATGTTCCCTGTTCTTAACAAAGGAAAGATTTTCTTTTGAATATTATTTAACTCTCCCTAAAGGACTTCCCAGATATCTCACCTAATCTGCTGACTTCTCAGCAGTGGTGAGGAACTCAAGCCCCTCCCACAATATCCAAGTGCAAGCCTGCTTGCCTGCTTGCCTGCTTGCCTGAATCCTGGCAAGCAGCAGCCACCTGCTGTGAGTTCTTGCATGAAAAGACCCAAGGCAACTGCAGCAGAGCTGGCTGGTGTGGCTTCTCTGTCCTTGTGGTCATGGCAGGTTTGGAGCGCCAAATGATTTAACTTCAGCAGTGGCTGCACCTTAATTACTGCTATTTCAGCCAGCGACTGCAACTCTGCAGTTACCATTCTGCTTCTTTAGCAGCAACCTGGCCACTCAGGCCAAAGTCTGCCCTATGGTTGTGGCTAAAGGAAGCTTTAACTAATCCCTATTGTTCTACTTATAAATAAAACTTGAAATTCAAAGGCTGAGGTGAAAACCTGTAGGCTCAAAGAAGCTGAGTAGTAAAAAGCTAACCTTCTCTCCTTGCTGGTGTCTCTGAAAGACCCATTTTTCCATTCTACCAAACCAAAAACTTTTGCCACTCCAAATCTATCCTCACTACTTCCTGTGTCTCTCTATGTCTCCCTGATGCCCTCTGATGCTCTCTGATTACTTTCTATCAACTAATGGCTAACTCAGCCTCCTCACCCGAGGTTAATTTTATTTAATCAAAAGCAAACTCAGGGTTCACAGTGTGACTGAATATCTCCCAGCATTGGTACAGTTAGAGACTTTCCCAGAACTATGGACTTGGATGGGTTAAGTCTTTGTTTGCATTTTGGCTGGTGGTGCTGTCTACAAGCTAAATTTTACAACCTGCATGGCACTTCCATCATGGAGTCAGTTGTGCTAAGGTCTGGGGCCCTGTTACACTTGCTGTGAGGGAGCAGTAGATCATATGAGTGAAGATACCCAGGAGTCCTGATTATCCTTTGAAGTTCTTTTTTATGGTGTTCAAGAGAAGGAGCTTAGTTACTAGAAGTATAGTGAGGTTGGTTCTTTGTTTTGGTTGACGATTAAATCACGTAGTCATTTAGCGGGGCGGTGGTGGCACATGCCTTTAATCCCAGCACTCAGGAGGCAGAGGCAGGCGGATCTTTGTGAGTTCAAGGCCAGCCTGGTCTACAGAGCGAGATCCAGGAAAGGTGCAAAGCTACACAAAGAAACCCTGTCTTGAAAAACCAAAAAAGAAAAAAAAAAATCACATAGTCATTTATTTGTGTTGCACATGTTCCTTTCTATAATGGGACATTATAATTAAATCTATAATCTGATTTTAGTAATATGCATTGTCAATTATGCATAGGCCTAAGATGATAAGTAGAGGACTCTCCCTAAAAGTTCACTTGAAGACACACATTTTGCCTTACTGCACATGTAATGCAAAACCAGTTGAGGCCAAATCACCCCATCTTGTATGGTGCCCAGATATAACTAGGAGTATGACTGAATAGAAACTGTCATGGTCAATAGGAAGGGAAAAACTTATTCCATTTTTTGAATATGCAGCTCAAAGCAGGTGGGGGTCCTAGATTGCTAACAGGTTATTAGGAACTTTGTTTAAGTGGGGTGTAAGGGTGTCAGGGTGCCAAGTATGTTGTTGAGGGGGGGCTGTGTATAACCCAAATCAAGTGAAGTTCCAGGTTATTAAACTATTCTCTATGCTTGCTTGCCTTAAAAGAGGAGAATATATATGTATGTATGTATGTATGTATATATACACACATATATGCATACATACATACATATGTATGTATGTGTATATATCCCAATCCAGGCATGCTTGCAAATACATGTAATCCTAGCTCTTGGGAGATAGTGATTGGAGGCTCAGGAGTTTAGGACTGACCATACTAACCTCCACCACACAGCAAGTTCAAGGCCAGTCTAGGCTTCATGAGAAGCCTGTATCAGAAAAGAAAAAAAAAGAGCCAGGCAGTGGTGGTACGTAACTTTAGTCCCAGCACTTGGGAGGCAGAGGCAGGTAGATTTCTGAGTCTGAGACCAGCCTGGTCTACAGAGTGAGTTCCAGGACAGACAGGACTACACAGAGAAACCCTGTCTAAAAAAAAAAAAAAAAAAAGGAAGAGGAGGAAAGGAAGGAAGGAAGGAAGGAAGGAAGGGAGGGAGGGAGGGAGGGAGGGAGGGAGGGAGGGAGGGAGGGAGGGAGGGAGAGAAGGAGGGAGGGAAGGAGGGAGGGACAAAAGGAGGAAGGAGAGAAAGAGAGAAAGAGAGAAAATGAACAGGCTGGGGCTGCGGAGACGGCCCAATGGGCAGAACATTTGTCACACAAACAGATCTTTAGGATCCACACAAACGCTGGGTAGGCGTGCCAGCCTACCGGTCATCCCAGCCCCTGAGAGGTAGAGACTGGGGATCCTCAGAGCAAACCGGCAAGCTACACTAGCCAAATTGGCCATCTCTAGGCTCCAATGAGAGGCCCAGCCTCAATATACAAGGTAGAGTGCAATCAGAGATCCCTGACACCCACCTCTGTCCTCCACACGCCCTTTTACACACACCAAACACACACGTGCGTACATACAAATGCTGCACAGACATGCCCAAAAACAGAAAGGAAAACCCTACACACACACACACCAAAAAAAATAAAGTATCACTATCAATAACACCCATAATGCAGAAAACCCTGGCCTTCAAGCCAGTTGATCAAATTATAGCTGCCCAGCTTATTAACTGTACATCTTCAAGTCATTTAATCCCTACCAGTCTCCGTTTTATGGTCTATAAAACACACATAACAGCCTTTATCTGCTTGTCTGAAGATCGACGGAGACAACGCATGAGAAACTGCTCTACAACACTAAATATATATATGAGATCTTGCTGTTACAAAAATCTCATGTCGGAAGGAAGATACCGTTCAAAAACAGTTTCCCAAAGAACACGCAGACGTAACAGTTGTGGTTTTTTTTTTGTTTGTTTTGTTTTGTTTTTTGTTTTTTGTTTTTCAAGACAGGGTTTCTCTGTGTAGCTTTGGAGCCTTTCCTGGATCTCCCTCTGTAGACCAGGCTGGCCTGGAACTCACAGAGATCCGCCTGCCTCTGCCTCCCGAGTGCTGGGATTAAAGGTGTGCACCACCACCGCCTGGCCACTTGTGTTTTATTGGATTTTGTTTTTGTTTTTGTTGTTTGTTGTTTTTGAGACAGAGTCTCACTGTGTAGCCCTGGTTGGCCTAGAACTTGCTATGTAGACCAGCCTGGCCTCGAACTCAGAGAGCCTCCTGCCTGCCTCTGGCCTCTGAAGTGCTGGGATTAAAGACATTTGCCATCATGCCTTGCTAAACAGTAGTGTTGTCATCGTCGTCGTCCCCCCCCCCCCCACTGTGAAATGCCCTCCAACCTAACAGCAGGTTAAGATGGGAAGATAAAGGAATGAGTGCTGAAAAGCAGAATCCTGGAGCAGGAGGATGGCCGAATAAAACACACTCTCCCCATGAGTCCTGGCTGGCCACCAACAACTAAAGGACCCTGGGCGAAAGGTAGTTTCAAACTTCAGAAGTCTAAATATCTGACAGAGCCTGCCTCAACTCACGCCAGTAATCCCAGCAATTTGGAAGCTGAGGCAGGAATTTTGCTTTGGGTTCAAAGCCAGCCTGGGCTACATGGTGAATTCTAGGCTGGCCTGGGTTACAGAGCAATATCTTGTCTCAAAAAAAAAAAATGAAATATAATAACAGTAACAATATAACAAGCTAAATCCTGCAATGGTGAAGTTTGGATCCTCCACCGCTTACCTACCCCCTGCCTGGATTTCTCCAGGGTGGCATGAGCCATCTCTGCCTTGTACAGTGGTTCTCAAACCGGTGGGTTGCAACCCCTTTGGGGTTGCATGTCAGGTATTTACATTGTGATTCATAACAGTAGCAAAATTAAAAATTACAAAGTAGCAATGAAATAATTTTATGGTGGGGGGGGTCACCACACCATGGGAAACTGTATTAGAGGGTCGCAGCATTAGGAAGGCTGAGAAGCATTGGTCTTGCGGCTGCAGTTCCAATTCTGTGTTGGTTTCCACAAGCCTTCTCCTTTTGCAGTTGACCGGGTGTATCATCTGTGCTGAATGTCCACACTCAATCTTCATGAGTGTTAATAGGAGTTAATTACCGCCAAGGGAAGAACAGATGCCCAAGTGCCCTGGTGAAGTGGGATTTGCGGGCAGGCGAAATGAGAACCCGGGTGAGCAGGACTCAGCCTAGGACAGTCAATGAACACACTGCCGCCGAGAAACGGGTTCCATTTCTTTTTATCTTATTCTCTTATTGATTTGTCTGTGCTGCCATGAATGTTCATCACTCTGTCAACCAGTCCTTTAATTTGCAATCTTGTTATTATTTAGGAAATAAAATGCAAACCTCCTTTGGCATTAATATAATGAGACATTACACTTTATGGGCAATTGTTAGGGGTTTTAGTAACCCATATATCTTTGGTTCCTGGGGAAAAGACTTATTGATTTTTCTGGCAGTTGCTGTTAAGGCTTGATACTCAGCAGTGGCGTCTCAGCGTGTCTACACAGGGGAGCTGTTTACACAATCAGTATAATTACTATCAGGTTGCACTTGTACATCACGCTACTGGTACTTACACTCTTACAGCGTTATTAAACTAAGCCATTTTTTTTTCTCTTGCTGCTTCAACACTTGAAATCTTAAACATACCTACAGCGCTCACGTCTGAATTTAGATGATACACAGTAGGAACTTACAAAGTTATCTCCTGAATATCCAAATACATCTTCAGATTGATCAGTACAAGCCTATATCCCCAGGGACAGACAGAACCATTATACTGTGCAAGACAAAAAAGGGCTTTTTTTTTTTCATCTGTAAAAGAGGTCCTCGCTCATTTCTCCAGATATTTTTTGACCTCTTCTCCCTTTCTTCAAGACCTCAGCAACTAGCCACAGTCTTACAACGGACATGTACTCCTTCGATATTTGTTCAGGATGTTTGTGTGAATGTTATAAGATTATCTGAATTGTCTTGTAACAGGGGTGCTGGTAGTCATTTAGAGCAGTGGTTCTCATCCTTCCCAATACTTCAACCCTTTAATAGGTTCTTCGTGTTGTGGTGACTCTCAATCATAAAGCTATTTTTTTTCTACTTCTTAACTGTAATCTTGCTACTGTTATGAATCGTAATATAATCCTGTTTTCTGATGGTCTTAGGTGACCGCTGTGAAAGGGTCATTTGACCCCAAAGATGTCATGACCCATAGGTTGAGAACCACTGATCTAGGGGATCTCTGAACTTCCCTAACACAAAGAACTGAATATCAGTGAAACACAGAGGACAGGCCGCAAAGAACAGAAAAGTACCAGCTTTATCCCTTCGTGATGGGCGGAGCCCTAAGGCTGGGAATCCCATAGCCAGAAGCCGGCTTGGGTGTTTACAGCACCCCTGGGTCCTCCCCTTCCCTTTATTGGTCCTATTTAGAAACCCACACCCTGCCTAGCGGTGGTGGCACACACCTTTAATCCCAGCACTTGGGAGGCAGAGGCAGGTGGATCTATGAGTTCAAGGCTAGTCTGGACTACAGAGCAAGTTCCAGGACAGCCAGGACTACACAGAGAAACCCTGTCTCAGAAAAAAAGAGGGTTTGCAGATTTAGCTCAGTGGTAGAGCGCTTCCCTAGCAAGTGCAAGGCCCGGGGTTCAGTCCTCAGCTGGTGGGGGGAGGGGGAAAGAGAGAGAAGGCTACCTCTGTGCTTCCTACATTTTCACTTCTCAGAGTCGGTGGGGAAAAAGGGCATTATCTCGGTGAGACCGCACTTGCTATTCTTGTCTACCTATGTCCCCCTAACTCTCCTTCAGTTTTACAGTCAGCTTCTAGTGGCTGCAGCCTTGATCTCATGAATTGACCAGGGTTATTAAAAGCAAGTTCAGCCACACAGAAGTGGGAAAGTCTGAGGAAAGAAGAGGAATCCGGGAACAGAATGACTGGATGGTATGGGGAAATACAGAAAGACAAGGATAATGGAAAGGACCTGGGGTAGATGTAGGGTGAGGGTGGGGATGTAGCTCCGTTGGCAGAAGCCCTAGCTTTGGTCCTCAGCTCTTCCGAAGCTGGGTGGTAGAGGCAAGAGGATCAAGGTGGTCAAGGCTATCCTTGACCACATACTGAGTTTGAGGCCAGCCTGGGCTAAAGATCTCATCTCAAGGAAAAGGCAATTGAGGTGAGGGAACAGAAAAGGGGGGAAGAGTCCAGTTGAATCTCCTCAGCTGAGACCCAAAAAGTCCAGCAAAATTAACACTCTCTGTGAAAGCTCTAGAGATATGTTAATAAAATAGCGGTGATTGGTGAGCCGGGCGGTGGTGGCGCACGCCTTTAATCCCAGCACTCGGGAGGCAGAGCCAGGCGGATCTCTGTGAGTTCGAGGCCAGCCTGGGCTACCAAGTGAGCTCCAGGAAAGGCGCAAAGCTACGCAGAGAAACCCTGTCTCGAAAAACCAAAAAAAAAAAAAAAAAAAAAAAAAATAGCGGTGAATTACCACACTTACTAAATCAGCATAATCCCTAACTACAATCTAATTATTTATCCTTAAACCCACAAATAATTGTATGTCTTAGGGTTCTATTGCTGTGAAGAGACACCATGACCACAGCAACTCTTTTTTTTTAAATGCTGAATGTCGTTTATTGAAGGAGGAGGAGGAGGTCTTAAATACAGGCTTACAGCACAATGGGAGAATCCCAGAGGGCAGAAGTTCACTACCAATATTTTACAATCTTGCATCTAAGCTGTTAATGTCCATTATGCAGGATACACAAACAAGGAATTTCCCTTAAGCATTCAGGAGGGTGGAACCCGGCAGGGAATTAGCATAGGGAGGATTTCAAGGTCAAGGTCAGCAAGTAAGGCAACAGTTACCCAAAATGGGGGCCAGAGCCCTACAGGTTCCCCTTTTACTAGAAAATGAGCTTCTGACTTAGGTTGTGTGGGACGTCAGCAGGTCACCTTACCCATCATGGAGACGCCTGCCCAGGCAACACAAGGTGCTCTGTCTTAGGTTGGTGAGCGCCCCCCGCCCCAGGCATTACCCATCTCTGAATACTCATTATCATACAGGCTCAATCGTGTGTAAGCTACAGAATTAACTGCTGCCGAAGATCTCAAAGTGGCTCTGTATGGTGGTATTTTATTTATACTGAAATGTGATTTTAATTGTATGTTAATAAATAAAGTTGCCCTGGGGTCAGAGCTATTAGAGCCATAACAAGAGCGTGGTGGTTAGAAGAGCTAGGTAGATTTCTGTGTGTTCAGGGATACAGCCAGTATTGGAGACATACGCCTTTAAGACATGGAGGGCGGTACTTACAGGCAGTGACGAGGCAGTCATGTGTTTGGGTTTACAACCAATGAGAAGGCAGAACAGAAAGACTATTTAAAGACAGACACACAGGAAGTAGCTCTCTTTCGGGGAAGCTAGGAGCACTACAGGAGGTAAGGTTTTAGCTCTGAGCTCTGATCTCTCGGCTTTCTCTTTTACATTGGTTCTGTGTTTCTTATTTTAATAAGACGGGTGGTTACATCTACAGCTCTGGGCTTGCAGTCTGTGTGTTCGACACAGAAAAGACCAACAGAAGTCCTAATCCACTCATAGCCAGTAGGCTAAAGGCAACTGAGCCATTCCCTTTCTTAACGAGCCTTACTGCAAATTGGAGTCCTTGTAAGATGGTATCCCAAAAGCAAATGGAACTTGAGTTTATAAATTTATAATTTTCAAAGCCAATTGAATGTATATAACTATTGAATTAAATTTATCATGCCCAATAGAATGAAAGATTAACTAACTGTGGTAGCTACTTTTGCTGCTAGGGTCTCCACTGTGCTAGCTGTAGTAAGCAATTATGAAATGGTAATCCCAGAAATAGTAGCAGCGGCGGCCACCACTGCTATAACAGCAACAACGGCAGCAGCAATGTCAAATTCTCTTCGGGAGTGTGTGGGCATCCACTGGCATGGATACAGCTCCAGGAACACGAACCGCCAAGGCCCATTTTTCTTGATCCCAGCACAACTTAAGTTTGCAATTTTTTTTCCCTTCCAGATAGGGTTTCTCTCTGTAGCTTTGCTCCCTTCCTGAATCTCACTCTGTAGACCAGGCTGGTCTCTGAACACACAGAGATCCGCCTGCCTCTGCCTCCCAAGTGCTGGGATTAAAGGTGTGCGCCACCACCGCAACTCTTATAAAGGAAAACATTTCACTGGGGCTGGCTTACAGTTCAGAGGTTTAGTCCATTATCGTCATTTTGGGAAGCATGGCAGCATACAGGCAGACATGGTGTGGAGAGGTAGCTGAGAGTTCCACATTTGGATCCACAGGCAGCAGGAAGTGACAGTGACCCGCTGGCCAAGCTTGAGCCTCTGAGGCCGATCCACTAGTGACACACTTCCTCCAATGAAGCCACACCCACTTCAACAAGGCCACACCCCCTAACAGTGCCACTCCCTATGGGCCTATGGGGACCATTTTTATGCAAACCACCACAGCGTAGTTTCTGCCCTAATCAAGGAAATGTCTCTTTGCAACAGAGAGCATTACAGAAAACCACAAGTGCTCAGAATTCAGAGTTGTGGAGTGTAGTCCCAACTGACACCTCTATAACACAGTTCCTGCACCTAAGGCTTAGAAATCATTGCAGAAGAGGGAGCAGAAAGATTGTAAGAGCCGGAGGAACAAAAAGTCTATCAGGAGATTGTGACTCCTAGAAATGTCAGAAGCTACACCCGTGAAGTCTTAGCAACACGGCTACCTAAACATGACCCGAACAAGGACAACACCAATAAACATACAGATGTGGAGGAGAAAGCTCACCAGACCTCAGCCCTAGACAAAGAACTAGAGGCAACTAAGGAATAATGAGAGTGGGAGACAGTCTTCTTCAGGAAAGAGCACACCATTTGGTTATCCAGTCCCAAATGGTCCCTGAAAATGTATGGACCAGTAACACTAGGTAGAGTGAGCAGGTTGGTTTTTTTTTTTTTAATCTATTTAGGCATACACACACACAAAAAAAAAAAAAAAAAAAAAAAAAAAAGAAGAAGAAGAAGAAGAAGAAGAGGACATGAATTTGAATTTGAAGAATAGCAAGAGTACATGGGAATGTTTGAAGAGAGGAAAGGGAAGGAGAAATTATGTCGTTATATTAGAATCTCAAAATTAATATATATATTTAATATATATGTGTGTGTGCGTGCGTGCGTGCGTGTGCGTGTGTGTGTGTGTGTGTGTGTGTGTGTGTGTGTTAAAAAAATCAATGAATCATGCTTCTTCCCTAAGCCTATATGACCTCCAAATATGGTCTGTTTTCTCAGATACTCTGGGAATCTCACAAATAGGACTAAACATTTGTTTATGGTAAAAGAAACAGTACTTGAAGCCAGGTGGTAGCAGCACACACCTTTAATCCCAGCATTTGGGAGGCAGAGGCAGGCAGACCTCTGTGAAGAATTCCTAGGGCTTGTTGATGGCAGGTCTCTGCCCCCAAATTATTGACAGTCTGTATCCAAAGGTGAAAGAAATGTTGGTCATTTTGGCCAAGAACACAGCTTACTGAAATGTGTTTGTGGTGGTTTGAATAGGAACGGCCCCCATAGACTCATGTGTTTGAATTTCTAGCCCAGAGGGAGTGGTACTATTAGGAGGTATGGCTTTGTTGGAAGAAGTGTGTCACTGTAGGGGCGGGCTTTGAGGTTTCATATGCTCAAACTATGCTCAATGTGGCTCTCAGTCTTCTGCTGTCTGCAAATCAAGATGTAGAACTCTCAGCTCCTTCTCCAGCACCATGTCTGCCTGCATGCCACCATGTTTCCTGCCATGATGATAATGGACTAAACCTCTGAACTATAAGCCAGTCACAATTAAATGTTTTCCTCTATATGGGTTACCGCCAGGCGGTGGTGGTACACGCCTTTAATTCCAGCACTCGGGAGGCAGAGGTAGGCGGATCTTTGTGAGTTGGAGGCCAGCTTGGTCTACAGAGTGAGATTCTGGAAAGGCACAAAGCTACACAGAGAAACCCTGTCTCGAAGAAAAAAAAAAAAAGTTACAGTGGACATGGTGTCTCTTCACAGCAATAGAAACCCTAACTAAGACAGTGATCTTTGTTGTCTTGGACTAGGGTTCATTTGTGGTCCAGAATTGTCACTTTCAGAGGCATTTTTAGTCATTTCCTCAAGATCAGTAGTTCTCAAACTATATAGGCATGCAGGGGTGTCCGTATAAAAGTAGGAAACAAATGGAGTGAGTGAATGGTGGAGAAATAAGGTATGTGATATATATCTCATTATGTCTCAACTGTCTATATCAGATGTAGAACCACCTGGGAGATGAGCCTCTGGGCAAGCCTTAGGGAGGGGGTGTTGTCTTGATTAGGTTAAGTGGGTGGCACCACTTACTGTGGATGGCATTGTTCCTGTAACTAGAGTTTTTCTCTCCAGGTTCTGCCAAGTCCCAGCAGTCCCGTAGCCCACTTATAAAATAAACATACAGACGCTTACACTATTTAAACTGCTCGGCCATTAGCTCAGGCCTACCATTGTCTAGCTCTTACTCTTATACTCAGCCCATTTTTGTTAATCTATATGTCACCACGTGTTCTGTGGCTTTATCTGCTGTCTTTACATGATGCACCCTGGACGGCAGACTGGCGTCTTCTCCTCTCCCCTTCCTGTTCTCTCAATTCTCCTCTCTGCTAGTCCCACCTATACTTCCTGCCTGGCTACTGGCCAGTCAGTGTTTTATTTATCAATCATCCACAGCACTTGGATGGAATCCTGGACTGTATGAAAAGGGAGCTGAGCTTCTTAACTTCAGGTGTAATGTGTCAGTTGCTTCAAGTTCCTATTGCCTTGACTTTCCCACCATGGTGGACTGCACTCTCAGTCTGAAATAAGCAAGTCCTTCCCCCCTAAAGATGCCTCTATAGGGGTGTTTTCTTATATTAACAGGAAAGTAACTAAGACATAGAGCTACAGGCCTTCAAAACATCTGCCAGGGAGTCCAGCGGTGGTTTACCACAGTCAGAAGGGAGCCCACAATCACTGACATAGAGAACAGACAGGGTGAATTAACAGAAGGATTCTCAATAAACAAAGAAAACAGGTCCTAGCTTTTAAAGACTGTTTTTCCTAGAAGTTCTCACACTCTTTAGCCCATGCTGTCTTAGAACTCACTATGTAGACAAAGCTTTGGACCTTTATGATCTCCCACCTCCCCTTCCTGAGTGCTAGAATCACAGGTGTGAGCCACCACACCCAGCCTACGAAACTTTCTAATTAAACAAATTGTCAGGAACCCCCACCTCCAGTCCCCAACCCTGCAAGCCTCCCGGGGGCGAGAGATTAGTGTAAAAGGTCTGAGTTCATTTCCAGGTTTAAAAACCTTCCAAAACCCACCAGTCCCTGGACTTGTCTTGAAATCCCACCAATCCCCACCCAGGAAAACTCTGCTTCCCCCGCCAAAAGAAACCATATACAAAGCCTGCCTCTTGCTCAGTTCTTGGCTGTTTCTTGCATGAGCAGAAACAGTCACTGTCTTGGGTGGGTCTCTACCAATAAACGGCTTGTGTGAGGTTTGTTGTGTGGTGTGACTTTGTGGTATTCCTTGGCTCCAACTGCCAGGACACCTTTCCCTTCAGAGGTAACACTTGCATTGGGGAAACTTTCCCCCCTTAGAGCTTAACACTTCCATGAGGGAAGCTTTCCTCTCTGAGCTGTAACACTTTTCACTGGGGAAGCCTTTCCCCTCAGAGCTCTAACACTTACCGGGAGGGATCCATGAGAAACGAAGAATGAAACAGTACCATTTTTGCTGACACTGGGCCATGCCTTCCAGAGACTGACCTTGCGGTTTACTTTTCTTACACATTTAAACATAGAAGAGCGTGTGACCTGTGACCTCTACAATAAGAATGAATTCTATTGGCTGGTAGACAGAGCTAGGGCCCGGAGGAAAGATCTGTGATAAGCACAAAGATAGATTCTGTTGGTGGAGGATGCAAAGTCCATGGGGCCTCTGTCATAGGGATGTGTTATATTCACTGCAGGCCTAGGGCCTAAGCAATGCTCAGGATATTGGGGGGATTCAGGTGGAGGTTGGCTCCTAATAGAATAGCAAAGGATGACCAAATTGTCTGACCACGTCACTCCAGCATTCCAAGTGATGAGGCCTCATTCATTTCCTTCTGTTGAAGAAAATCGGCCCACATAATTGACAGTCCTGGTTTCTCCAACGTTAATTTATTCTGAACTGTGTTTCCACAACAAATCAAGATACATAATACTTAACCCACCCAGATTAATCTTGTACTTCCTAGAGTTTTAAAAACTCCAGACAGAGGACATCTGCAACCACTACAAATAACTTTAAAAGATTTATTTGTATTGTTATTTATGTGTCGCTGTATGTGTCTTGTGAGTGTCCTGCACTTTTGTACTTGTTCCTGCAGAGGCCAGAAAAGGGTGACAGATCCCCTAAAGATGGATGTGGGTGCTGGCAAAAACAACCTGCATTCTGAAAAATCAGCACATACTTTAAGGTCTGAGCTATCTCTACAGCCCTACAAATAACTTTTTAAAGAAGATTTCATTAGCCCGGCATGGTGGCACACACCTTTAATCCCAGCCCTGAGGCAGAGGCAGGAGGATCTCAGTGAGTGTGAGGTCAGCTTGGTCTATGTAGGGAATTCCAGGACAGCCAGAGCTATATGGTGAGACCCTGTCTGTCTCCAGGAAAAAATAAAATAAAACTTTTCAATATGTATTTGTCAGGTATTATTATTAGGCTCTAAATGAAGCAGAAATAAGATCCCTGCAAACCACGCTGAAAGGACAGTTGAAACACCAGCAGCTGGGGCTGGAGGGATGCTTCGGCAATTAAGAGCACCAATGGCTCTCTCAGAGAACTAGAGTTTTGTTCCTAGCACCCACATGAGGCTTACAAGTGACTGTGACCCAGTTTTGGAGAATCCTATGCACTCTTCCAGCCTCTGTGGGCACCTGAACTCATAAGCTCATAACCCACCCACCCCCAACACACACACACACACACACACAGTGTGTGTGTTGCTGGAGAGATGGCTCAGTGGTTAAGAGCTCTTATCCTTCTTGCAAAAGACCTGAGTTCAGTTCCCTACACCCACATTGGGCAGCTCACAAACAGCTGCCTCTAACTCCAGTTGTAGCAAGGTCTGTCGCCTCTGGCCTCCATGGGCACCTGCACACCACAATAACCTCACACAAATACACACACACACACACACACACACACACACACACACACAAATAATGAAAAATAATTTTTTAAATTAAGTAATTTTTCAAAACAAATACCAGTCATAGTTATCCTGGTGAGAAAATTCTAGAGCCCTTGAGCTTAAGTTTGTGACCCTTTGACGATTTGTCTTGCAGAGGTTAGATTGTTTTGTACAGGATCACATGGAATTTGGATGGCCAATGAAATTAGCCAGGGAAATGCAGACTGAAACAGTGAGCACAGGTCCTACATGGGCCTACACCAGGTCCTCTGCGTATATATTATAGCTGTTAGCTTAGTACTTCTATGGGATGCCTGACTCCTGTGCCTGTTCTAGGACTCTCTTTCTCCTGCTGGGTTGCATTGTCCAACTTCAATATAAGTTTTTGCTTCATCTATTATATTTTTGCCATGTTTAGTTGTTATCTCTTAGAAGCCTGTTCTTTTCTAATGAGGGACAGAACAAGTGAACCTGGAGGGGAGGGAAGGAGAGGAGGAACTTATAGGAGTGGAGGGAGGGTAAAGCATAATCAGGATGTACTGTATGAGAAAATAATCTATTTTCAATAATAATCATAATCATAATAATGAGCTGGCTTAAGGAGAAAACGCCTAACAATACTGATATCAAGGATATTATACAGAGCAGTCACTGGATACCCCAGACCTACTGGTGTCCGAATCTGACGCTGCACCTACATTTGTCACACCAAGACATGCGCTGCTAACCTACTGGGATGTTGGTTTTCCTGTGCTTTTCTGTAACAATGAAATCATATCACATACACAATTTCCTTTTTACTGAAAATTATTTCTGTTAGACTACAAATATTTACTAAAGCTCTCTCTCGCTGACAGGCATTCAGAGTTCAGTGGCAAGAGGGCTTTTCAAACTACTGCCTGGTTTGAACCTTACTGGCTATACAATCTCCCTGCCAACTACATTTGTAAAATGGGGATCAGTCCTCACAGCTGTAGAAAAGTCACCCCATAACTCGTGTTGAAACCCTAGTCCCCAAGGTGATAACTCTAGGTAAGGCCTTTGGGAGATGAATAAATCATGAAGGTTCCATCCCAGTATCTACTAAAAATCGACCCAAGGACACTCACTTGCCCCACCCACAGGTGAGGACATTAAGAAGGCTCTATCTGTGGCTCAGAACATATCCTTCGCTAGTTAGTGCCTTGATCTTAACTTCTCAGCCTCTAGGATGTTGAGAAATAAGTAGTTTAAGCCTCTCAGCATTCTGTTTCAAAAGCCAAAACACTCGAAAAGCAGGACCCTAACCTAAAAGCATATTCTGTGTGCTCCAGTGGCCATCTAGCTAGGTTATTTTGCCACCAAAGTTTATTTGGGGGGCCCCTCTCTTCATATGCAAGGTATCTTGCTTGTGCTGCTGTAAATATACAAGGACATGTAACAAATGACAGCTGACCCAAGTTCTAGTTCAGTTTTGTCTCTTTGGGGAAGATTACCTTAGGGAAATTACCCCATGACTTATCTCTCGGGGTAATGACCCCATGTCTAAGCATTAGCCTCCTCAGCTAAACCCTGAAAAGGAAACGTCTGTAAAGGCCTTCACATGTGGTTTAATACAGAACAAATTTTAAACAATCTCTATTGAGAGTCTTACTCAACCCTGGTTGAGTAGACAGGCCACCTTTCCACAGGCTCCCCTCCAGTACCACATACAAGGGTTGTGACTGGCTAGTGTTTCCCTCCTGTGTTCCCTAAGGCACTGCAAATGTATTACAGAATTTACTAGAACAGACCTCAGCCCATCCAAGAGACTCATGATCACGTCAGATTCTTCTCACACTAAAACATGAAATCTGTTAAGCTTCTGTCATCTTCAGCTCCCAGATTTTCTGTGTACTTGATCAACTGACAACTCTCGTCCATCTTCAGTCTGCAACATGAAACTTACCCCATTGCCAAAAACCACCCTATACCCTGACTGAAATATAGCTTTCCTAGACAGTTCCCGACAGCAACTGAGGCATGGCTTTGATTTCGTGCAGATGAGACTGGCCCAGACTCACTCCTTCCCCTAGGCTGTCCTTAAACGCTTGATCCTCCTGCCTCCATCTACCAAACAATGAGTTTATAGGCATGTGCCACCGCTGGGATCACAACTGCGACATCTATCTCTACAGGCCAGGACGCATTACCATGAAGCTTGTAAACTTTGGACTTCAGGATCCTTGATCCTGTGAGCTCCTAAGTCCTTAGGGAGGCTCACCAGCAACGTTCACCTGTTCATTAAAAATAATAGATAGGCCGGGCGGTGGTGGCGCACGTCTTTAATCCCAGCACTCGGGAGGCAGAGCCAGGCGGATCTCTGTGAGTTCGAGGCCAGCCTGGGCTACCAAGTGAGTTCCAGGAAAGGCGCAAAGCTACACAGAGAAACCCTGTCTCGAAAAACCAAAAAAAAAAAAAAAAAAAAAAAAAAAAAATCGATAATTTAACTGCAGTTAAAATTAAAATCCAATCAGCTTTTTCCACAGCAACTTCACTTCGGTCACTTTTCCTGTCATGTTAAATAGTAGAGACCATCAATTCTGCTTTTTGTCAGATGGACTCATTACAGCTTACTCCACACACTTGGCCCATGTGGCCCAGGCAGGCCTGAACTTCTGAAGGCAAAAATCTTTAATTCCTGATCCTCCTGCCTCCACCCTGAATGCTAGGATTACTGGTACACACCACACCCTGCTTAGACATCCACTTTTAGCCCGATTTGCTAAACCCTAAACCCCAAAGAACCCAAGAATCCTTTCACGCATATTCACTCAGATGAGACCTGAAAATACAAGCCTTCATACTCTATAAAGAACAGTGAAAATTCTATTTCCAGTTCTCTTTACTGTGTACTCCACAATCTAAACAAGCCTTTCCTAGAAAGCTGCACTGGATGTCTAATAGGCATTGAAAACAGTATGCCAATACTTTTTCCCCAAACCTGTCCTCAGTCCTGCCAACAGCAATTCTTCCAGTTGCTCTGGTCACAGCCCTTGGAATCCTTCACTCCCACCTCCCACACACAGAACCTTGTCATCTTCAGAAGTCAGTGACTATCTAAACCACTCCAACCTGTGCCAGCCCAAGGTAATTGCCTAGATTGTGCTTGCCTGGCTTCCATTTCCTCTTGCCTCAAACTCATTTTTGCCTCAGCTTGAGTGATGAATTAGAGTGCAATAAACACAGCTCCCACTGATTTTAACACAGGTGTAGAGTAAGGCCTCCTTCTGACTGCAACCACCACCACTTTGCTTCCTTTTTCTTCAAACACCCGTCAAGCATTGCGGATCCACCACTTATCAATTCAGCACAGCATTTGAATTTGGTACAGCATCCCCAAAACCTAATAGGTTCTCAAACCTGGAGTCACCTCCAGGATCCATCTTTTATTTTGTTATTTATATACATGGGGGAGAACACATGTATGCCATGGTACAATTTGCAAGGATCTCCTGTCATGTGGGTTCCACAGATTTCAGGCTTGGTGGCAAACACCTTAATCCACTCAGCCATCCCTCTGCCCTTTAAACTTTTGAGACAGTCTCACTATATAGACCTGGAACTATGTAAACCAGCCTGGCCCCAAACTCCAGAGGTATAATTTAAGACCACTGCAAACTAACTGTAGCTGTATACACTTTTAATTCAAGCACCAGAGGTTGAAGCCACCAACAGCCCTAAGTTCAACTCAAATCTCAACTACACAGTGGAACCCTACCAACCAAAAAAAAGTAAAGAACACTACCTTGCTTTTCCAAAGACGGGGTTTCTCCCTGTAGCCCTGGCTGGCCTAGAAATAGGCCTAGCCTCTGCCTCCCAAGTGTTGAGATCAAAAGGTATATACCACCACTGAGCTAAGAACACTATTATCTAATAGATTCCCAGACACATGGCAAGTCCAAAGACCATAAGCTTTAGTAAGATCAACTTTCTTCTGGTCTCTTACCTGGTCAAGTTAAAAGCCATACAATGTCTTTTACGGAGCAAGTCCTCATTGATCAGCTTTCTAGATTACAAGCTATCAGCAAACATTTGCCTGTAAACCCATGTGTGCCCACTGCCCAAAAGGGATTCCCTGGAACTCAGATGGCTGTTTAACTATGGTGCTGGGAATCAAACCCAGGTCCACTTAAGAGCCCTCTCTCCAGCCCTAAGGTGTTTCTAAAAGGCAATTTTGAGATTATCTCTATAACAAATTTTTCTAGCCACATTAAGACACCACCTGTCAGTTAGTAAAGTGCTTGCCTAACATGCAGAAGCCTTGGGTTAGATCCCCAACACCTCAATGGAGCATGCCTGTCCGGTCCTGTCCCGGGCCGGGCCCCTTCCCCCCCCTTTCCCCCCCCTCAACAGAAATTCAAAAATTGTGGATCCCAGCACTAGGAGGCAGAGCAGGTGGATGGATGGATCTGAGTTTGAGGCCAGCTTGGTTACAAAGAAACCCTGTGTCAAAAACAGAAACACACACAAACTGAAGGTCTCCATTTTTATTCTTTATGTACAAAGACTAGCATGATCTGTTTCATTGTGGAGAGTCTTGAACAATCCATTCAAGGTCGCTTAGTCCAACTGCAAAGAAAAAGCACATAAGACAATTTAGTACTTTAGAATGTGATTCTGGCATTTTCACTGGTCCCCTCTAAGAATTAGTTCCCAATACAATACTACACAAAACGACTGTAACCAAATGTTCTGGAGAACTAAACAGCCAGTTACTACAGTTCACCTTAGCCTCAAGAAACTAGGCCCATCTCGAAGGGAGCCATTCTCTAATTATGATACTCTCACACTGAGCCATTCAAATCTCTACCATGTATCACTAGGCTTACAGTAATTATTTGGTCAATATTGGAATCCTGAGCTTAAAACAACCGTCCCAGCTGCACCGGAGACCTCACAAAAAACGACACAGGCCCATTAAACAAAAGCCTTTTTAAAACTGGTCCCGAATCCGGGCGTGGCGGCGGCTCACGCCTTTAATCCCAGCAGAGGTTCAATTACCAGCGTGGTCTAGAGGTCATGAGTTCCAGGACTACAGAAAAACCCTGACCTGAAGAAACCAAACTGGTCCAATTAAACAAAAAGCTGGTGATTTTAAACCGAAGAGCAAACAGATTTGTCTTTTGACCAAAAAACAAAGTGGCTTTTTTGGCGAATCAACAAAGTTCCGTGTAGCATTAACGTGGATCACGACCTTAGAACCGATAAAAGACCAAAACCTTGGCTAAACAAATCCACCGGGCCCGAGATCTAAGGCTCTTCCCAGTCTATCATCAAACATTCCGGGCCAGAAATTAAAGACCACGGTGGTGGGTCTGAAAATACTGAGTTACTACGTAGAAATCGGTAGGATCTCCTACCAAGTTAAGACACTCTGCTCAACCTGACCCCTCACCGTGGTGGCCAGGCACATCAAGGGCCACCCAGATCTCGAGAGCTCTGACCGCTGCTCAAACCCTCAGCTGTGCGGGTCCCGGTCCGAAGCTGCCGCCCGCAGTACCACGGGCGGCGGCGTCGCCCGGCGCGCGCACCTTAATGAAGCCGATGTCCTTCGCGTACTGGCGGAAACACTGGCGGCACATGTTCAGGCCGTATTTCCGGATCAGACCGTGGCGGTTAGAGCAGACGCGGCTGGACGGGGAGAAAGGAAAAGAGTTGGCGTTCGTGCCGGCCACAGAGGACACGCCAACCCTCACCCGAAGATCACCACCCGTGCCCGGGCCCGCCCGACCCAGCACAAGCCCGTAATGATGGCGGCGGCGGCGGCGGTGGGGGCTCCGATCGCCGGGCCCTGCGCGCCGCCTCGAAACCCCAGCCCCGCCACCGAGAGCGGCCCTCCCCGCTCGCCGCGATCCCCAGCCACTGCTTCTCACCACGAGCGAGACCCCTGGCCGAACTTGCGCGGGTGACTCCAGTAGAGCTGCTGGTGACCCATCTTGCCTGCGGACGGCCGGCGAGGAGAAAGGAGCGAGCCCGCGCGCGCGTGCGCACTTCAAGCCTCCCGGAGCCACACGCTACCCAGAATGCCACGCTGAGGCCGGGCGCGTGCGCAGCGCGACCGCGTTGCTCGGGTGGGGCGGGGTGGCTTTTGAGTGACAGTCCCAAAGCCGGCCGGCTGGCTGGCTGGGTGGGCGGGCCCAGGGGCTGACGTCACGCCAGCCCGAAGCTCTAGTATCTCCGCGGCCGCGTTCCCGACCGCCGGGCGCGGTGGCGCACGCCTGTAGTCCCAGCTACTCGGGAGGCTGAGACAGGAGGATCGCTTGAGTCCAGGAGTTCTGGGCTGTAGTGCGCTATGCCGATCGGGTGTCCGCACTAAGTTCGGCATCAATATGGTGACCTCCCGGGAGCGGGGGACCACCAGGTTGCCTAAGGAGGGGTGAACCGGCCCAGGTCGGAAACGGAGCAGGTCAAAACTCCCGTGCTGATCAGTAGTGGGATCGCGCCTGTGAATAGCCACTGCACTCCAGCCTGGGCAACATAGCGAGACCCCGTCTCTTTTGACTGAGTTTTTGAACGTTGTCTTTTGCATTGTTTTAAAAATCTTGCCTCTTTTTAAAATTCTTACATATTCTACGTCCCGACCGCAACATTTTACGATTTTTTTTTTTTTTTAAACTCAAACGTTCCACTTAGGAAAAGGAGTTTAGCCTTCACTCAACACTGACACCTACTGGCGTGAATTTGTAAAACAACTTAAATCAACGGCAATGAACAGGCGTCAACGATAGGGGTTCCTTTCCCTCTTACTGAACAACGGATTTTTAATTCTTTGACCTGATACACTCCTCCAAGAGATACATCTACATCATCCCAGGGGATAGCGAATAATGTTAAGGTCTTGATACCCAAATGTATTTTTTATTTGTTTTTGTTGTTGGTTGTTTTTATAACAGTCTCCCCGTGTAGCCTAGGCGGGCCTGGAACTTGGTATTTGCCCATAGTAGATTTACACTTGCTATTATTCTAGGACGTCAGTCCCAAGTACTGGGCTTGTACCACCAAGAGCAGTTTAGGTGGCTGAATGTGAAGAAAGAAGTGATGTGAAATAAAGGATGATTTGATCAGGTAATCTGATAACAAATTTCAGAATGCAAGTAAATTTCTGACCAACAAAAAAATCTAATGCCATATTTCCACAGAAACCTAAAATTATACATAGCCCTGAAATAAAAGCCCCGCTAGATCTACAGGGTGTAGCACAGTGTGCAACAATAAGGGGGAGAAAGGCCCTTTGAACGAGAGCTCTTATGAGAACTTAAAAAGTTCTTTAACGTGCGCTACTTTGGGATTTTGGTAGACAATCCTTACACGATTATTTCATAATGAAAGAAAGAGCCACAGACTCAAAGACCAGATGTAACAATTTCTGTCGTCAGACTCCTCAAATCTATCATTAAACACACACTCGGGATTCTCTCAACCCTTCCAATCCCAATTCTATTTTCTTTCTTCGCTTTGATGACAAGTAGTACAACTAAGCAAGCATATGGGACACTCACAGGCCTGGCTGGAATCGTACCCATGCTAGACGAAGAAAGAACGGTGCAAAAGCGCACTGGCTCACTGGCACCTGATTTTTGTTTCATTTATGCAGCACCGGTTGTTGTTGGTGGGATCACTGGCTTTGCAAAAGCAGGCAGCATGCCCCTCCTGGCTAGTCGGCCCTTCTCGGAGAGTTTGGCAGGTCTGTTCATCAGCTCTCTTGGGATCCAAAGAGCGTTTGTGTTTGTTTGCCCAGCTACCTCTGAGAGATTGGCCAGCATTGTGGTAATAAGTTTCTGCCAATCTGGAAAATGTATGCGTGCAGGTTTGAGTGTACACACCTGCCAATTCGCTGATAGTTGCCAAACTTTGAATTATTATATTGGACAGACTTCATCATTCTGGGGCTGGAGAGATGGCCCGGTGATTAAGAACATTGGCTGCTCTTCCAGAGGATCCTGGTTCAATTCCTAGCCACCACATGGCAGTTTCGCAGCTGTCTGTAACTCCAGCTCCAGGGGATCTGACACCCCCACATCGGCATACATGCAGGCAAAACACCACTGCACATAAAATAAAAATAAATATATATCATTAAAAAAGGAGTTATGGTCCCAAATATTTTTTGGAGGGGGTGGGGATTGCTAATGATTGAGTCTAGGGTCTTATATTTGCTAGCCAAGCACTGTCACTGGATTCAAACTTTTACTACTGTCAGTGACAATCAGTGTTCTCTGTGCTCCTAGACAGCATAGCAGTTCAGGTCAAATCAGACAGAAAACCAATTCCAGCTGGGCGTGGAACTAATCCCAGCCCTTGAGAGGCAGAACCTGGCAGATCTCCGAGCTGGAGACCAGCCTGATCTGCATAGCAACTCCCAGGCCAGTCAATGACACTCTGGAACTCACTCTATAGACCAGGCTGGCCTCTAACTCATAGAGATCCACCTATCTCTGCCTCCCAAGTACTGGGATTAAAGGTGTGGGCCACCACTGTCCAACAATATTCCTTAATCCAATCCACTGACATCGAAAATTACCCATCTCATATTTCTCATGAAAAAATTTTTGAAGAATTTCATTTAGTTATAGTGAGGAATCATGTGCATGCTAATGTATAGCTTCGATTTTCAAATTAAATTTATTTATTTCATATATATATATATATATATATATATATATATATATATGCTGTATTTACATCATTTCTCCTTCCTCTCTCCTCCCCCAAACCTCTCTCATGCCTCCCTTCTTCCCAGATTCATGGACCATTTTCTTTAATTATTACTGTCACGTCTATATGTAAATGAATATACAAATGCAACTGCTGAATTCATGTAGTGTTGTCTACATGTGTGTGTTTTCAAGGCAGGCCACTTGGGACTGGATGACCATTTAGAGGACTCCTGCCCAGGGAAGACTGCTTCTCCCTCTCTCAACAGTCTCAATTACCTCTTAGCTCTTCATCTAAGGATTCCTTGTGAGGTTTCCTCCATTCACAGTGGCATGTCAACTGCTGTGCTCATTGTTTAGGGCTTGTTAAGGCAGCTACATTGTTTCCATTTCATGAGTGTAGTTTTCCTGTCATATTTAGAAGACACACTCTGGAAGCAGACATGCGTGCTTGTCCTCTGGCTCTTACAATCTTTCTACCTCCCTCTTCTGTGGTGTTCCCTGAGCCTTGTGGGTAATGGTTGTGTTGTAGATGTATGGGGGCGGGGCTGGGCATCCATCCCATATTCGGTTGTTAATGCAGGAAATCCATGGATTACTGAGAAAGGGACTATTTATTAATGGATTATATGGAGGGACAACTCACTGATACAAGATAAGGCAAATTCAGTCTCAGAGTTCCTGGAAAGTTGAGAACCTGTCCCACGCTGCTTCATGCCACCTGACTCAGTCTTCACTATCCAAGAGCGTGAGAGAGAAGGGGCCCCAAATATGTGCTCCCCAGATTTTAAGATAGCCAAAGGCCACACCCTAGGGGCTGGTATCCCAAGGCCATAGGTGGAACAAATACCCACTACATTTCCCCTTTTTGTCTAAATAAGAAAGTTCTAAACCTAAAACTATATGCAATAAGAATGGGTAATACATAAGCAAAAATGAACTACAACCAACAAGAACAACATCAAACAAGAGACAAGCTAAATGTCCAGACAAGGATCCCATCTTCCTTCTGGATACTTCAGAGATCACTATTGGGAAGATTTATTTTTTTGCTGTGGAAAACTTGAATTTTAAGATGGCATGATATGAAAAGAAAGATTCTAAGGAATCAAGAATAAGTGAGGAGAAAAATAGAATCTTGACAACAGTAGTCCCTATATTATTGGCTTTCTTCTGTCTTCTAATATGAAACAGAATCGCTTCATTATTTTTTCTTTTAACAACATGCTTGGGTTTAGAGAAGGGGAGAGCCACATTCCAACTCCAAAGCCAGCTTGATTTATAGCTGAGTCGGGACCACAACTTTTCTCAGAAGTAAAGAGCTATGGATGTTAGGTGATATAAAATATAGTGATATTTTACCCTGTAGAGTTTACATCCACTACAAGTTGTTCTCTTCATTTTGTCCAGCAGTGGCTTGCTGCAAAGGTCTCCATCTGCTGCAAAGAGGAGCATCTTTGATGAAGGGTAGGGGTTATGCTTGTCTTGGGTATACAGACAAGCATTTGGAATGAAGCTAGGAACTATACTGCTTTGGGGAGTTGGCAGTAGCAGGTTCTCCTCTAAGATACATGACCCCACTGGCCATGGGTAGTTGACTAAGTTTATAGTACCAGGCAAGATCTCCCTCCAGATGAATGGGCCTCATGTCCAATTAGACAGCTGTTGGTTATCCCCAAGATATAAGTGCCACTGTGGCACCTTTAGGGATATCTTGCTAGACATGGGGAAAAATAAGTTTATGTGCTTTTACATTTTTTCTATTTCCTAAATTACTATTTTTAGGTTTTATTTTAAAATTCTTGTGCATCTCTCTCTCTCTCTCTCTCTCTCTCTCTCTCTCTCTGTGTGTGTGTGTGTGTGTGTGTGTGTGTGTGAGAGAGAGAGAGAGAGAGAGAGAGAGAGAGAGAGAGAGAGAGAGAGAGAGAGATCACTAGTGATGTGGCTTTAATGGTAGAATACTCGTCTAGCTGCCCTGAAAACCTGGGTTCAATTCCTTTCAGTTTTTCGTTTTGTTGGTGGTTGTCATTATTTAAAATAAAGTATTTCCCTGTGATACTTTTATCTTTTCACATTACACTTAAAACTTGAATCCAAGCCGGGCGGTGGTGGCGCACGCCTTAATCCCAGCACTCGGGAGGCAGAGGCAGGCGGATCTCTGTGAGTTTGAGGCCAGCCTGGGCTACCAAGTGAGTTCCAGGACAGCCTGGTCTCCAAATCGAGTTTCAGGAAAGGAGCAAAGATACACAGAGAAAACTTGTCTCAAAAAAAAAAAAAAAAAAAAAAAACCTTGAATCCAGGGGTTGGGGATTTAGCTCAGTAGCAGAGTGCTAGGGTTCGGTCCTCAGCTTTGAAAAGAAAAAATTGAATTCATTTAATGTTTATTTTTCTGCCCCACCTCCAAGTTAGAGGGAGACTAAAGGGCTATCTACTTTTACAAGGAATGTGAATTTAAAATGAGCCTGCTTAAAAAAAAAAAAATGGGCCTGCTCTGTTTGATAAACAAATAGCACATACTTCTATACTTTAAGTAGCAGATCTACATGTACTATTGATTTCTCCTTTCTGCAAATATGCTTAAAGTGCCTACTCTGTATGAACACTAGCTGAGTCTTGTAGATAACATTGATGACTCAGAACCCAGGAAGCTTGTCATCTAGAGGTTAAGACATGCATAAATAACCATAGCAGGGTATATTAGGATTCGAGGAGTGCATATTCCAAGACAAAGGACTGCCCCGATGATACACATGGTTAAAAGTAAAAATAAACACAATGTACTGAGAAAGAGAAAGCACACCCCTGAGAATGGGAGTGGACCAGGGAGCTGAGGAAAAAGCATTAGCTGTCACGGGACTTTTACACAGCAGATACCTCTCCGACATTTGTACCACAGGGGCTTTTTATTGCTCTTGTTCTGTCAGGTCCATGAAGCCCAGGAGAGGAAGGCTTTCCAGGCTTTCTTGGCAAACTGGCCTGTTGTAGGAATTTAGCAGAGTCACTGTATAGGGTAGATATTAGAATTGAACAGCTGTTTTTAGAAATACTTTAACCTTGAAGAATCTTTGTGGATAACAGTGATTGTTTTGCTGAAGGGGCTTTGCAGCCATCCCATGACTTTGGTCACAAGACTCTCTCTCAAGCATACCTGAGGCTCTTGTGTTATTTTGTATTGCACACAATACATAATAAAGGACTAGTGTTGGAGGCATGTGATGCCCTCCTTCAGTAAGACATGTAAATTAAGATTAGGGACCTTGGGCTGGAGAGACAGCTCAGTGGCTAAGAGAACTGGTTGTTCTCCTAGAGGACCCTAGTTCAGTTCCCAGCACCTACATGGCAGCTCACAACTGTCTGTAACTCCAAGATCTGACACCTTCACACAGACATACATGCAGGCAAAACGCCAATGCATATAAAAATAAATTATTAAAAAAATAATCTAAAAAATGGCCAAACACCCTAATAGTCGTGCTAGAAACCCCATCCAAGGACTGAGGAATCTGGATGCAGAGATCCACGGCTAGGCCCCAGGTGGAGCTCCTGTAGTCTAATTAGCGAGAAAGAAGAGGGTTTATATGAGTGAGAATTGTTGAAACCAAGGTTGGATAAAGCATAGGGACAAATAGCCAAACGAATGAAAACACATGAACTATAAACCAAAGGCTGAGGGTCCCACAACTGGATCAGGCCCTCTAAATGGGTGAGACAGTTGATTGGCTTAATCTGTTTGGGAGGCATCTAGGCAGTGGTACCGGGTCCTGTGCTCATTGCATGAGTTGGCTGTTTGAAACCTGGGGCTTATGCAGGGACGCTTGGCTCAGTCTGGGAGGAGGAGACTGGACCTGCCTGGACTGAGTCTACCAGGTTGATCTCAGTCCTCAGGGGAGGCTTTGCCCTGGAGGAGGTGGGAATGGGGAGTGGGCTGGGGGAAAGGGGAGGGGGGCAGGAGGGGGAGAACAAGGGAATCCGTGGCTGATATGTAGAACTGAATGGTATTGTAAAATAAAATAAGAGGGAAAAAAATAATCTAAGAAAAGATTAGGGACCTTAGTATGAGAAAATACTTTGTGTAACTTTCAATAAATATGGCTGTTTGAGATTCAGTCCATCAGAAGAAGCTGGACCTTCCTGATGATGCTACATAGGCCTTAAGAATTCTTCTTGGAGCCGGGCGGCGGCGGCGCACGCCTTTAATCCCAGCACTCGGGAGGCAGAGCCAGGCGGATCTCTGTGAGTTCGAGGCCAGCCTGGGCTACCAAGTAAGTTCCAGGAAAAGGCGCAAAGCTACACAGAGAAACCCTGTCTCGAAAAAAAAAAAAAAAAAAATTCACCTTGGGAGTGCCTTCTTTCAACCGACCGGGGCTACACGGTGCACCCCGACACTGACACTGGCCATGCTCCATTTGCTGTATGAAGCTCAAGTAGGCAAGGGCTGCCAGTCTTGTCAACTTTGTCAGTCAGTCTCCAGTCCCTACTATCTTGACACAATCTAAGCTACACACCACAGTGAATAATGTTGATTATGGGCACAGGTGAGGAGAACAGAGAAATTCAGCCCATTATCAACTGAATGCCTAATATATACCAGAAACTCAGGAAAACAAATAAAAGAAGGTTTTCGGTGTAACTGGGAGTTTTCAAGAAGGAAAACCAGTGCCGGGCATGATGGCGACAACCCTGGGTGGAAAAGTGTTAATTATGCCAGCAAAAATATGAACGTATGAGAGAACACTAAAAGGGGGTGTGGTGGGGTGACAATTTATTATCTTTGCCTATCTCCTGAATGTGTGGTTTTTCAGGATGCGAAATCGACGCCCACAAAACTCAACACTCTACGAGAACAAGCAGGGGTGCTCACTGAAGACTTAACCGTATTTCATTAACTTGCCGCGGTCAAATTGGACATTGGTGTTTCTGAACGCCGCTTCACAATTACAAGACCGTAACTTAGATAAAATAAAATGTTAGCTACGATTCCACACCTAAGGTACGGCAAGAGGGGGAGCAAGGGCCTCCCTAGCCCGGGCTGAGTAAATTAAAAAAAGGAACAAGGAGTGAAGGCGGGTCTCTGCCGTCTTTGCAAGCCTCAGCAGCAAAGTGATCAGGGAACTGCCATGGGCGCTGAAACTGCGGGACCTGCGGCACCACCTGCCAAGGAAGGACGTGGTGCCCTCGGCGGCCGCCTGTCCGGAGGCCGAGGGGAGGCCCTCCGGTGCGCACGAGCACGCAGGGATTCAGTCAGGAAACATTAAATAAGCCTAAAAACGGGCATCCCACCCGCCCCACGGGGAATCTGGAGTGGATCTCTGCGAAGACACCACGCCGGGTGACGCAGGCGGGCCACGGGCAGCCCTGGCGTGAGGACCATCCCCCGGAGGCCCCGCCCTTCGGGTGGCGCCAAGTTTCAAAGCCTGGCGGCCCGGACGCCAGCCCAGCTTGCAGCAAGATGAGGCTGCAATGTGAGGTGGAGGTGCTTAGCCGGCACCTGCCGGTCCTGGGGCTCAAGAGCCGAGGCAAGGGCGTGCGAGCGGTGGTGAGCCTGTGCCAGCCGCCGCGCAGGAGTGAGTTGCAGCCCGGGGCGGGGGCCGAGCCCGGCAGCCGCGCCTGCCTGCTGGTCTCCACCAGGAAGGACAAGCAGGGGACCCGCTATGAGGTAGGCGGCCCGGGGGCGCCGTGAGCATCCACCCCCGCCGGACTTTCGCTGCGGGCTCCTGGGGGTGTCACTTGGTAGATAGAGACACCCCCCGTCTACAAGCTTCCGACACTGCAGCGAAGCCGCAGATTGGAGGGGACCATAAAGGAACCGCGCGTCATCAGTCAAACATGCTTCCCCGGTATTTTTCAGAGCTTTTGACTCCCCCCCCCCCCCTTTTAACAATAGAGGTCTTTAAGAGATGATGGAAAGGGGCTGGGTCGGTAGCTCAGTCATGGAGAGCTTGCCAATGAATAACGAGGTTCTGGGTTCAGCCCGCCGCACCCACGGCGAGAATGAGTGTTAACAATGAATGCGATCCAAACTGGAGTTTGGGTTAAGTCTGACTTTTTGTTTTTGTTGTTGTTGCTGATAAAGTTGTTTGCCGCAAGCTTTATTTATTTCGTAATTGCTCGTAAATGCTTGACCCAAGGTCCAGAGATTCTTTGTGCCTGTAGAGTGGCAAACTCTATATAGAGTCTGTCCGTAACCGGACCGGACGATTGACACAAGGTTTATAAAATCCGTTTTCCTCCATTCCCAGACACTGCTATCTGGTGAAAACAAGATGACTTTGTGTCTGCTATGTAGATGAGGGAACGATTCATCACCCAGCCTTGAATCTGAATTTTTTAGTGGATTCTATGCGTTTTCGAGGATTCTTTCCCTCATATAGTGTAGTTCACAGCAAATACTTAGTTGAGGGAAGAGAGCATTATCTTATCCAAGCAATTTGTTTTTACTCACTCACTCACTCACTCACTTTTGGAGTGCCGGAGATTGAACCTAGAATCTTGTGCATACTAGGCTAGCTGTACCACTATGTAGCTAAGGATGGCCTTGACTTCCTGATACCCCTGCCTCTTTCTCTCAAGCTCTGGGGTTACAGGCAAGTACCGTTCGTTATGCCTGGTTTGTGCTGCTATGTTGAGGATAGAACCCCAGGTTCATGGTAGGCATTCTACCATCTGAACTACATTTCCTTCCATCCCAGCTAGATCGGCCGGCTTCCGGCCGGCTTCGACTGTTGCCCCTCTTCATCCTGTCCTTCTTTCCTTCAGCTGAGACTTTACACTGCAGTTCTAGGAGAAGTTTTTAAACATATTTATTTATTTTGGGCTTTTTGAGACCAGGTCTTCCTATGTAGCTGTGGCAGGCCTGGAACTCATTGTAGACCTGGCTGCCTTCAAACCCACAGAGAGCTCACCTGCATCTGTCCCAAGTGCTGGGATTAAAGGCATGTGCCTGCCTCCAGGGGAAGAAAAAAAAATTGTTTTTCCTTTTTTTTTTTTTTTTTAATTTTGGTTTTGTTATATTTTGAGAGAGGGTTTCAGGATGTAGCTCAGCTGTCTTGGAACTCACTCTGTAGACCAGGCTAGCCTGGAACTCACAGAGATCCACCTGCCTTTATCTTCTGAGTGCTGGGATTACACCTGGCTTTCTAGGAGAAACTTTAATGCAGAACTAATTATGTTTCTTAACTTAAATCCTTATTGAATTTCATGGTTCTTGAATCTTTCACTCTTCGAGGTCTGTTTTCTTTCCATACATATTTGCTATCCCACCACCACCTCCTGGCCATGCTAAACTCCTGAGTTATTAGCTTCTCACAGTTACCAAGCTCTCTCTTCCTGGCTTTGCATATGTCCCCTCCACCTGGAATGCTATTTCCTTCTATCCCCCTGACCACTTACCCAACATGTTCCTTATGGTGATATTTTATTTGTGCTGAAATGTGATTTTATTTGTATGTTTATAAAGTTGCCTGGGGATCAGAGCTAAGGTAGTAGACATAAAGCAGAAGTCTGGTAGTGGTAGCACATGCCCTTAATCCGATCACAGGCAGGCAGAATCTCTGTGTGTTCAAGGACACAGCCAGCATGGTGACAGACGCCTTTAATCGCAGTACCAACCATAAAGACCTGGAGGTCTTTATAGACAGGCAGTGACAAAGAGGTCATGAGGTTGGGTTTAGAACCAATGAGAAGGCAGAACAGAAAGTCAATAAAAAGACAGACATACAGGAAGTAGGTCTCTTTCTCAGGGGAAGGACAGCAGCGGCAGCCAGTGGTTAGAAGGTGGTCTTAGGGCTGGAGAGATGGCTCAGAGGTTAAGAGCACTGACTGCTCTCCCAGAGGTCCTGAGTTCAATTCCCAGCAACCATGGTGGCTCACAGCCATCTGTAATGAGATCTGGTGCCCTCTTCTGGCTTGCAGTCATACATGCTGTATAAATAAATAAATTAAAAAAAAAAAAAGGTGGTCTTAGCTACTTACTGCTCTCAATCTCTGGGCTTTTACCTCTGCATTTATTTCTTTCTTTTTTTTTTTTTTTAAGATTTACTTATTATGTATACAGTATTCTGCCTACATGTGTCCCTGCAGGCCAGAAGAGGGCACCAGATCTCATTACAGGTGGTTGTAGCTGGAAATTGAACTCAGGACCTCTGGAAGAGCAGTCAGTGCTCTTAACCGCCGAGCCATCTCTCCAGCCCCTCTGTGTTCTTATTTAAGAAGACTGTTCAGAATCGCATCTACAGTTCCTAGTTCTTTAATTCTTCACCTTTAAAATTACATTTCTACTCCTAAACTGAGTAAGGTTTCCCTGCCTAGGTTATAGTAACCCCTACTTACCTTTTTGTTGTGTTTTCTAATAACCATCTCAGGCTGTCCATACTTTTTGTTTTTCAAGACAATTTCTCTGTCAGATAGCCCTGGCTATCCTGGAACTTGTGCTGTAGACTCTGCTGGCCTTGAACCCACAGAGATCCGCCTGCCTCTGCTAGGATGAAAGGCCTTCGCCACCATCCCCTGTCTACCCATTCTGATTCAACACTACTCCACGTTATCATAGTGCCTGGTACACGGTGGCCTCTCAGTGAAGTTATTGAAGTCTAAAGCAAAAACACCAGTTATGAAAAGTTTTGAGTACCACTTACATCAAGTCACTGGTCCAGCTCAGGGGTTTCCATAGCAACAAGGCAAGCTTTCTGCCGTCGCGGAGTTTTCATATAATGTAGCTGAAGGCATGTTCACCCGGAATAAGGAACTGGGGCTGTGAAGGTGGAGAACTGCTGCTGGCTGGCACTTCTTGCTAGAGCCATGTAAGTGGGTTGGAAGAAAGGGAGCCTTCTCTTTAAATGAAGGAAAGACACGAACAGATACAGCAGTAATACCCAGTGTCAGCTGGCTAGAAGCTATAACTACTCATCTACTTTAAAAAAAAAAAAAAAAAGCCAACCAAAGAAAAACTCCATAAAACACTTAGATTAAAGGCTAAACTAAAACCTGGAAGAAGACTGGCACACTCTAGTTGCAGTGAGTGTTGTTGAATAGTAATGACTAGTTCTGACCTCTCCCCACCCTCCCCCCTTTGATTTTAACTAGCTAAAAGAGAACGTTGAGCAGCTCTTCATGAAATTTGTGGATGAGGGGAAAGCCACTATCCGGTTAAAGGAGCCTCCTGTGGACATCTGTCTGAGTAAGGTAGGGTATTGAAAACAGTAACAGAAAATACACAAGCTAGGTGCAGCATCGAATGCTTGCAATCCCAGCACTCAGAAGCGAAGGCAGGAGGATTTCTGTAAGCCCAAGTCTAGTGTGATCTACATGTCAAGTTCTTGGCCATCCTAAAGTACACAGGGAGACGATATACAAAAACAAAAACTAAAAAGAAAGATCGCTTGGCTCTTAAAGCATCGTGATGGCCCACATAGCAGTTAGAGACAGATTCTTGCAGGTGTGTGTGTGTGTGTGTGTGTGTGTGTGTGTGTGTGTGTGCGTGCGTGTTTGAGATAGGGTCTTAGGTAGCCAAAGCTGACCTAAAACTGAGAGCAGTCCTGCCTCAACTTCCCCAGTGCTGGGATTACAGGCCTGAGCCACCACATAGAGCTTTCCAGTATCTGTCATTATTGCTTCTGTTAATACGTTTTACATTTCTTTTTATGTGTGTCTTAGTCACCGTTGGATTGCTGTGAAGAGACCATGACCATGGCAACACTTATGAAAGGAAGCATTTTGTTTGGGGCTTGTTTACAGTCTCAGAGGCTTAGTCCATCACCGAGGCAGAGAGCATGGCGGCATGCAGATAGTGCTGCCGCAGGGTCTGGGGCCCTTTCATCCTCATCTCTGATCTGTGGGCAGAGAGAAAGAGAGTCCCAGACTGAGACCATTGTGAGCTGCCTAACATGGGTGCAGGGAACTGAACCCGGGTCCTCAGCAAGAGCAGCAAGTGCTCTTAACTGCTGAGCCACCTCACCGGCCCCACACTTACATATCTGTACATGGGTGAGGTCTAAGGACAGCCTTCAACAGTAGGTTCTCTCCTACTGTGTGGGTTTCAAGGATTGAACTCGGGAGGTCATGCTTAACAGTAAGCACCTTTACCTACTGACCCTCTCACTGCCCCCTAAAACTTCGAAAGTTAAAATTTAGACCAAGTACTAAAGGATTTTTTACAAAAGACGATTACATAGCCTGTGTATGCAAGTGTGGGATTTTTTTAAGGAAAGAACTAACAAGCATGAAGTATCTAAAATGGGATTAATAATTGCATAACTTATTTTTATTTATTCAGGCTAATTCTGGCAGTTTAAAGAGTTTTCTTTCGGCTTTGAGACTGGCTCATAGAGGCTGTGATGTCAGCATACCACTTTCAACACCCACACCAGTGAAGACTTCAGAATTTGAAAAATTTAAAACCAAAATGGTTATCACATCCAAAAAGGACTATCCTCTGAGCACGAACTTTCCATATTCTCTGGAACATCTTCAGGCTTCTCACTGTAGACTTGCCCGACTTGATATGCGCATACTCTGCTTAAAAAACCTGAGGAAGTTAGACCTGAGTCACAATTGCATAAAAAAGCTTCCAGCTACAGTTGGAGACCTCACCCACCTTCGAGAGCTGAGCCTCAGTGACAATCTCTTGGAGTCATTTCCCGTGTCCTTGTGTCAGTCCACACTCCAGAAGTCACTTCAGAGTTTGGATCTCAGCAAGAACAAACTCAAGGCACTCCCTGTGCAGTTCTGCCAACTTCGGGAACTTACACATTTAAACCTTAATGATAATGAGTTGATTCAGTTTCCTTTCAAGATAGGACAGCTAACAAACCTTCGTTTTCTGGCAGCAGCTCGAAATAAACTTACAATTCTACCTTGTAGTTTTAAAACGCTATCCTTAGAGTACTTGGATCTTTTCAGAAATACTTTTGAAAAGCCAGGAGTCCTTCCAATTATAAAGCTTCAAGTACCATTAACTTTACTGGAGTCTTCTGCACGAGCAGTACTATCCAATAGGTAAGCCTTTCAGCCATAAAATACGGTGCTCTGGTAGCATCCCAATATTCTGATGACACTCAGAGAAATAGTCTTATTGGGTTTCTTAACTTTTAGGGTTTTGGTGGAGCCAGGGAATAGTGGGGGCATGCATGATGCCACAGCATTTGGAGGTCAGGACAACTTGTGGGAGTGGGTTCTCGCCTTCCACCGTGTTGGTTCCGGGGATTGAACTCAGGTCATCAGCCTTGGCAGCAAGCACCTTCCCCCACTGAGCCATCTCACCGGCCCCGGCAGTCAAGTCTTAGTGACTCCTAATATTAAATAAGCCCAGCATAGTGGCCCGCACCTTTACTCGCAGCCCTCAGGAGGCAGAAGCGCGGTCTACAGATTGAGTGCCAGGACGACCAGGGATGTTACACTGAGAAACCCTGTCTTGGAAAATTAAAACAAAACAACAGCAACCCTTCTAATGTCGTGCACAGCCTGACCCCTTGCTCCAGTGGCCTTCATGTTCTTTACCCGCTTGGAATCTCAGCTCACTCCCTTCCTTGGTTCTCTACCCTCATGTCTTTGCAGAAAATCTCACCTGCCCACCCTATTGTGAGTTTTAGTCTCTATGTTATATGGCTTACTTTGCTGTTATGGTACTTTTTACTTGCCATTTTATGTTTCTTTAACATTTATTCGCTATCAGTTTTTCTCACAAGAATTGAAGATTCGTTAGCTGAGTGGTGGTGATGGTGCACGTCTTTAATCCCAGCACTCACTATTTCTTACTTGTATATTAAATGCTTTATCTTTGGGCTGGAGAGATGACTCTGGTCAGAGAGCTCTGACTGCTTTTTCAGAGGACCCAGGTTCAGTTCCCAGCACCCACATAGGGAAGCTCACAATCACCTATAACTAGTTCCAGAGGATCTGGTCCACTCTATGCACACTCACAGGCACACATACATTGCACATTCATATAATCAGGCCAAACATTCATGCACATAAAATAAAAATAAATCTTATTTTAAATATGCTGTCATGTGTTCCTGGCTTATAGACATGGTTGGATGACTATATAGCATCATTTCTCAAAATATAGTGCCCTGAGCAGATGAAACAGCATCAAGCAGATCAGGTAGGAACTTGGTAAGAGTTCCTTAACAAGTTTATATATTCCCAAAACCTACAGAATCAGGAATTTTCAGAATGGGGACTAGTTCTGTTTTAATAAGATCTCCAGGTGATTCTAATGCACCCAGAAGTTTGAGGATTCCATCCAATCTGGCACAATAGTGAAGTGTGGTTTATTCAGCCAGACTTGAGTTGGACTGCTGGCTTCACCCATTTGGATGACTTTAGCGTATTAGTTAACTTTTTAATCTCATCTGAAATTGGAATAATAATATCCACTTTACAGAATTTTGAGACTAAATGAGCTAATGTTACACCAAAACAGTTTGTACCGGAAGGACTCAGTAACTGATGGTTCTCTTCCTGTAAACACTAAACTGCAGTTGGTTTCAGGAAATGAACTCCATTGACTGGGTTTTTGTTTTCTTTGGTTGTCCATGTTTCTGTCATACAGATGTGGAAGCTTAGGAAGTGAACTAGCCTAGTTAGTGTCAACTGTCAACTTGACACAGTCTAGAATCACCTGAAAAGAAGGGTCAGTTGAGTAATTAATTTTCCCTACCAGGTTAGTTTGTGACCATGTCTGTGAAGGATTGTCTTGATTAGTAGTTGATACTGTGGAGCCCAGCCCAGGGTGGGTAGCCCTGTCTCTGGGCAGGTGGTCCAAGGCTGAATATGGAAGCTGGCTGAACATTAGCCAGAGCTAGCCAGTGAGTCAGCTGATGAGCAGTGTTCCTCCGTGGTTTCTGCTTCAAGCTCCTGCTCATTGATTTGACTGTGACCTAGAAGTATAACATGAAATAAGCCTTTTCCTTCCCTGAATTGCCTTTTGATAGGGTGTCTGACACAGCAATAAGATGTAATTAGTAATTGAGTGCCTACAAAATAGTAGAAAGATGATATTAAAAAAAAAACAAAAAAAAACTTGAGTGTGTGTATGTATTTATGCTCACATGAGTACACCTTAAATGTCAGGCTCAAGCATCATTCCTTAGTGGCCATCCATCTTACTTCTTTACAGATGGTCTTACTTTATCCAGAACTTACCAAGGAGACTAGGCTGGCTGACCAGGGAACCCAGGAATCTGCCTATTCTCCCCACCCTGCCTCCCAAGCCTTGAGATTACAAGTGTCCACTGCACCCAGATTTTGTCTGTGGGTTCTGTGGATCAAAATCAGGTCCTCATGCTTATTCCACAAGGACTTTATCTGCTGAGCTCTCCCTACCTCTCCCCCGAAAAGATTAACTTGGTGGTTTTAAAAGATGTTTTACTGTGTAGGTCAGGTTGGCCTCAAATTTGCAGTCCTCCTGCCTTAAGTGCTGGGATTCATCTGCACATCACCACACCTGGCTGCCGCTGCTGCTGCTTTGTTTTTCTTTGAGACAGGGTTTCTCTGTGCAGCCCTGGTTGTGCTGGAACTCTGTAGACCAGGCTGGCCTGGAACTCAGAGATCCACCTGCCTCTGCCTCCAGAGTGTTCTTTCTTAACTAGAGATTGAACTTTTGGGTGCAAGTACCCTTCCAGTGAGTTATTCCCTCTGCCCAGTCAGGCCTTGAGTTTAGGATCTGTCTCCTCCAGCCTCCAGAGAAGGTGAGATTACAGCTGTCAACCAAGCCTTTTTTTTTTTTTTTTTTTTTTTTTTTTTTGGTTTTTCGAGACCGGGTTTCTCTGTGTAGTTTTGGTGCCTGTTCTGGATCTAGCTCTGTAGTCCAGGCTGGCCTCGAACTCACAGAGATCCACCCCACCCCCACCACCACCCACCCCCACCCCCCACCCCCCGCCCCAGTGCTGTGGATATTGCTCTATATAAATAAAACACTGATGGCCAGTGACCAGGCAGGAAGTAGGTGGGACAAGGAGAGAGGAGAATTCTGGGAAGCGGAAGGCCGAGGGGAGAGACACTGCAGCCACTGCCAGGACAAGCAGCTTGTAAAGACTCTGGTAAGCCACCAGCCACGTGGCAAGGTATAGATTTATAAAAATGGGTTAATTTAAGATAAAAGAACAGTTAGCAAGAAGCCTGCCACGACCATACAGTTTATAAGTGATATAAGTGTCTGAGTGATTATTTTATATGTGGATTGTGGGACTGCGGGGCTTGGTGGATCCTGGAGAAAAGCTCTCCAGCAACACCCCAGTGCTTTTTAAGACAGGGTCTCCAGGTGGTGGTGGCACATGCCTTTAATCCCAGCACTCAGGAGACAGAGGCAGGCGGATCTCTGTGAGTTCCAAGCCAGCCTGGTCTGTAAAGTGAGTTCCAGGAAAGGCGCAAAACTACACAGAGAAACCCTGTCTCAAAAAACAAAAACAAAAAACAAAATAAAAAAGGCAGGGTCTCATGCATCCAGGTTGACCTCAGCATGTTTTGTTTGAGATGTCTCCCTGTGTGGGCCTGTCTGGCCTGGCTCCATCTGCCTGAGCCTTCAGGGTTATACCTAGGCTGGGGACATTCTGTTGTTGTTTTACTGTCTCTTTGCCCTGTTCTTAGCAGTTGGGAAAGTAAAGTAAACCGGTTATACTGAGTCCTGTCATTGTTTTTATTTCATTATAATTCAGTGTTCTAATTCTTGTCTAAACACATGCAATTCTGAATATAGTAACATTGTATATGTTTTTCCCCATTAGGGTTCCATATGGCCCTCATATCATTCCTTTCCATCTTTGCGGAGATTTGGATACTGCCAAAACCTGTGTTTGTGGAAGATTTTGTCTAGAGTCTTTCATTCAAGGAACTACTACAATTAATCTACACTCTGTTGCCCACACCGTGGTCTTAGTAGATAATATGGATAGAATGGAAGCTCCTATTATCGCTTACTTTTGTTCTCTAACTTGTTATGTAAATTTCTCTGATATGTTAAAATAATTAGTGGCATAATAGAAACTTCTTTAGATGTACATGGTTGAGTATTTATGATTTAACAGTAACAAATTGGAGAAAGGAGAACTTTTTGTATATTTGCACAGTGAGAAAAATGTATATTAGCATTTTAACTTATTAAATTCTGGAATTTTAATTAAAGCTGAACTTTGTAAACACAGGCTTTTTTCTGTCCTGCCCCATCCTACAGCAGCTTCCAAATAATCACCCAGAGGCTTATGCTTGTATTTATTACAAATGCTTGGCCAACGGCTCAGGCTTATTACTGACTAGCTCTTACATTTAAATTAACCCATTTCTTTTTTTTTCTTTTTTCCTTTTATTTTATTTTACAATACCATTCATTTCTACATATCAGCCACGAATTCCCTTGTTCTCCCCCCTCCTGCCCCTCTCCCCTTCCCCCCAGCCCACCCTAAATTAACCCATTTCTATTAATCTCTGCATCGCCACATGGCCTGTGGCTTACTGGTCCTTTGGCATCTTGCTTCTCAGGTGGCTGGGTTGCATCTGCCCCAACTCCACCCTTCCTCCTCTCCTTAGTTTGGTTTTTCCACCTAACCTTATCCTGCCTTGCCATAGGCCAAAACAGCTTTATTATCAACCAATGAGAGCAACACTTATTCACAGCATACAGAAGGGCCATTCCACAGCAGAACTTAATTTTAGGGAGTGCATTGATATTCAGCAGTTAAGAGTACATACCCTTTTGCAGAGGACTAGGGTTCTGTTCCCAGCATCCACATTATGGCTGACAACTATGTACTCCAGTTCCAGGGAATCCAGTGCCCACTTCTGACCTCCAGGGACACCAGGCATGGATGTGGTGCTCATACATGTGTGCAGGCAAAATACTAAATAAACCTTTAATCTTACTATGAAGTTTACATTTATGATTGCAGTGTTAGTTTCTGCCTCAAGTATCAGAATTTGCTGTAGTTGATATCACGCCCCTCCCTCCTGCCCCCCATTTAGTGCTAGGGATCAAAGCTAGGGCTCTGCATGAGCTGCAGCCGGTTTTGGTTTTTGTTTGTTTTAGCAAATCTTTTCTTTTTAATTTATCTTTATTTTATGTGCATTAGTACTTTGCTATGGTAGTTGGGTCCCCTGGAACTGAAGTTACAGTTGTTAGCTGCTGTGTGGGTGCCGGGAATTGAACCCCGGTCCCCTGGAAGAGCAATCAGAGTCACCTTTCCAACCTACCTCATCTCTTTTTTTTTCCTATTTTTTGGAGGGGGGAAGGTTTTTCAAGACAGAGTTTCTCTGTGTAGTTTTTGTGCCTGTCCTGGGTCTTGCTCTGTAGACCAGGTTGGCCTCGAACTCACAGAGATCCACCTGGCACTGCCTCCCGAGTGAGTGCTGGGATTAAAGACGTGCGCCACCGCCACTGGGCTCACAGCTCATTTTATTCAACAAAGTTAAACAGATACTTATCCCAATCACACAGATCATAAGAATGTTCTTGGGCTCTCAGCAGGTAAAGGTGCTTGTTGCAAAGCATGACATCTAAGTTTGAGCCTTGGCACCCACGTGGTAGGAAAGAGCAGATTTCTGCAAGTTGCACACATGCATACAAAATAACTTTTAAAAAATGTAAGAGACAACTGCAGTTAAGAGTGCTGGTGGTTCTTCCAGAAGACCACCAATCCCCAGCACCCACGTGGTGGCTCACAACTGTCTATAACTCCAGTCCCAGGGAATCTGAGACCCTCTTCTGATGTCCTCAGGCATAGCACAAACATGGTGCACAGATACACATCCAGATAAACACCCATACTCATAAAATAAATGTTTAAAATTTTAATAAGGGGTGGAAAGAGCTCAGTAGTTAGGAGGAGCTGATGCTACTCTTCCAGAGGACCTGAATTCAGATTACAGCACCCATCTTGGGCAGCTTGAAATTCATGAACTCCAGCTCTAAGATGTAACACCCTCTTCTGGTCTCCATTCAAAATTTCTGAAATCTTATTTGTTTTTCGAGACAAGGTTTCTCTGTGTAGCTTTGGAGTCTTTCTTGGAACTCACTCTGTAGCCCAGGCTGGCCTCAAACTCGCAGAGATCCGACTGCCTCTGCCTCCCGAGTGCTGGGATTAAAGGCATGTACCACCACCACCTGGCTGAAATCTTTTTTAAAAATCTAAAACACTTCCCATCCCAAGCATTCCAAGTTAGGGATGCACAGTCAGTGCGTATTATGACAAGTACCATGTTTTTTCAGAAATACTATTCTATATGTTCACCAAACACTAAGGCAGATTGATTAGCATAAAGTATGAATCTCATAAATTAGCATAAATCTCAGAATGTCCTTCACAGTCTTGTGATTTTTTTCCCTTTTTTCTTTTTTCTTTTTTTAATAAGTTATGTTCTCTTTGTCCCCGATTTATTTATTATGTATACAGTGTTCTGTCTGCATGTCTGCAGAAGGGGCACCAGATCTCATTATTGATGGTTGTGAGCCACCATATGGTTGCTCAGAATTGAACTCAGGACCTCTGGAAGAGCAGCCAGTGCCCTTAACCACAGAGCCATCTCTCCAGCCCTTTTCCCACTTTTGAAGATAAAGTGGAAACATCTTGTTTTTTGTTGGATAGGGTTTCTCTGTGTAGCCTTGGCTGTCCTGGAAGTAGCTCTGTAGACCTGGCTGGCCTTGAACTCACTGAGATCACCTGCCTTTGCCTCCTGAGTGCTGGGATTAAAGGTGAGCGCCACCACCGCCTGGGTGGAAACTTAATTTTTTTTTTTTATTATTCACTTTACATACCAATCACAGGTCCCCTTCTCCCTCCCCCAACCACTGTCGGAGCCTGCTGACAGTCAGCTGGGTAGAGGCGTTCGGATTGAAGAGATAATGAAGACAGAAGAATCGGTCAACGCTGGACAGCCCCGGGTTTATTTCACAGCCAGCTTATATACAGTTTTTGAAGGACAGGGGTAGAACAATGCACAGCACAGGCATTCAACCACTATCTATCCTGCCTTGTGTCAAGGAGCAGGCAGTTTCATTTTCTATCTCAATGTACCTCCAGCTGGCATCAGCAGCCTGCATCTAGCTAGTGTGTTCCTTCCTGTGGGCTAATCAGGACTTTCTCACAGCCCTGGAGCAAGCAAGCCTGAACTCTATTGACTCAGAATAGACTTCAGATTCAAACTGAGAAACTGAGTCTGTTGTGGGCTCCCACAAACCACTCCCCATTCCCTCCTCCAACAAGGTATGACCTCCCATGGAATCAGCAGAGCCTGGTACATTCAGTAGAGGCAGGTCCAAGCTCCTCCCCCTGCATGAAGGCTGTGCAAGGTGTCCCACCATAGGTAGTGGGCTCCAAAAAGCCAGCTCATGAAGCAGGAATGGATCCTGATCCTACTGCCAGGGGCCCCCTTAAGCAGATCAAGCAACACAACTGTTTTGCTTATACAGAGAGCCTCGTCCACTTCCATGGAGGCTCCATAGCTGTTGGTCTAAAGTTCATGAGTTCCCACTATTTTGGTTTGGTTGTCTCTGTAGGTTTCCTGGGTGGAAACTTATTTTTACTGACTTCATTACTTGAGGATCTGGGGGAGCCTATCTTGGAACTCACTCTGTAGCCCAGGCTAGCCTCAAACTCACAGATACCTGCCTGCCTCTGCCTCCCGAGTGCTGGGATTAAAGGCGTGCGTCACCACCGCTGGGATGTGGCTCAATTGGTAGAGTTCTTGCCTAGCATGCTTAAATTCCCTGAGTTCCAGCCCCACAAACTATAAATTAGATATGGTGATACACATTTAATTCTGGCCCTTGGGAGGCAGAGACAGGCAGATCTCTGAGTTGGAGGCTAGTCTGGTCTACATGATGAGTTCCAGGCAAGCCAGAGCTAATTGGTTTGGAGGAAGGCAGGCTACAGGAAACAACCCTGCAGAGTATAAGCCTGTTGCTGTTATGGCTTGGGAAGAATTAGATCAGTGGTTCTCAACATGTGGGTTGTAACCTACATATCAGATATTTACATTATGATTCACAATACTAAAATTACAGTTAAGTAGCAACAAAATAATTTTATGGTTGAGGATCAAAACGGGAGGAATTTTATTAAAGGGTCAAAGCATTAGGAAGATTGAGCACTGCCACTACTCTAGATTATTTCCACATCACCTTCCTAAAATTTTCTCACCTGAAGCTGTTTTTTCCCTTTTCTAGATTCAAGCATTTGTATTATATTAAGCATTAGAACACTTTTTTAAAAAAAAGGTTTATTATGTATACAGTGTTCTGCCTATATGTATGTCTGCAGGCCACCATATCTCATTATAGATGGTTGCTGGGAATTGAAGTTAGGACTTCTAGAAGAACAGCCAGTGCTCTTAACCTCTGAGCCATCTCTCCAGTCCGCATTAGAACACTTTTATTAGAACTTTATTCAAGGAGGATATAGGGGCCAGGCATGGTGACACACACCTTAAGAGTTTGAGGCCAGCCGGGTCTATGTATTTCCAGTCCAGCCAGAACTACAGACCGTCTCACGAGGGTACAGGTTGAAGTCTGGCACTTGCCTAGTACATACAAGGCCTTAGGTTTGACTCCTGGCACCACCAGCTGAAAAGCTTGAAGTTTCTACTCAAAAGTTGATTCAAGGTAAGACATTGAGCCAGAGTAACTATTTTATTCAAATGGGTATCTTGCCTGCACGTGTCTGTGCACCACGCGCATGTCTGGTGTCAGCAGAGGGTATTGGATCCCCTGTAACTGCAGATACAATTGTGAGCTACCATATGAATTCAAGGACTCCAACTGTCTTATGAAAGAGCAGCCAGCTCTGAGCCAGGTACTGATCCATCTCTCGTGCCCTAATTGTATCCTGCCCCGGGAGTAATTCTTTGGTTGAGTTCAAATTTTTATTCTTAGTTATTAACTTAACATTAAGAAAATGTTTTGAGGAGCTGGAGAGATAGCTCTGGGGTTACAAAGTACTGGCTGCTCTTCCAGAGGTCCTCCCGGCAACCACATGGTGGCTTACAACCATCTATGAGATCTGGTACCCTCTTCTGGCAGGCAGCGATACATGCAGACAGAACACCATATACATAACAAATCTTAAAAAAAAAAAAAAACAAAACAAAAACACCATGTTTTTTTTTTTTTAGTTTTCCCAATGAGTTACCCAACACCTACATCCCTGTTCATGGTCAGTTAACCAAGGTCAACAAGTGTGAAAATATTTAATGAGCAATTATTAGTCTACAAGCCATTCTGGGCAGAGTGATGAAATCTTTACCACAGGTTCTGGGAAATGAATTACATATCCACAACATATATGGTTTGTGCCCATTATTCAGCAGTCATTGGATTATCCCTGCATAACTTCTTGTGGGGCAGCTGGTAGAGTGCACGCTTAACCTAGCACGCAAGAAACTATGGGCTCAATCCAATGGAGCCCCACAAAAAATAGGGCATGGTGCAACTCTGTAATCCTAACATCCAGGAGGCAGAGACCCTGAATGCACCACACCTGAAAACAAAGAAAAGCAAAAAACCCTAAATATGCAATTTACTTAGAGTCAAAACAGCACAAGGTATCAGTAACAATAACTTTATTTTCTAACAGGCAATTTGCCTACTGCTTCAGTATTTTCCTCTCAGAAAACACAAGTTTTAGAACTGGATCACTTGGCCCTTTCTCTTCTTGTCTCCTCCCAGTTCAAAATGCTTGCACCTCTTAATGGCCAGCATCCTCTTGGATCTGCAGTTGGGCTCGACACACTCAAGCCTGAGCACAATCTTCTTTGTGGTTTTGGCCTTCTTTCGGAAAATTGGCTTTGTCTGCCCACCGTAACCACTCTGCTTCCGATCGTAGCGCCGCTTTCCTTGGGCGTACAGGGAATCCTTGCCCTTCTTATACTGGGTCACTTTGTGAGGCTGATGCTTGCCACATTTCTTACAGAAAGTCCTCCGGGTTTTAGGCACGTTGACCATCTTTGCAGTAGAGGTGTCTATGCGATGAAAACTGCAATAAAATAACGTTTCAGACATTGGTTTTGAAATGTTCAAGTTTTAAAGATATATTTTGTACGAATATGTAAAAAAGTCATCAAAAATATGTAAACCTGCCAGGCAGTGGGGATACACGCCTTTAATCCCAGCACAGACAGGCAGATGTCTGAGTTCGAGGCCAGCCTGGTCTACTGAGTGAGATGCAGGTCAGGCTCCAAAGCTACATCAAAACACTGTCTCGAAAAACCAGAAAAAAAAAAAACAAAACAACCGAAGGAAAAAAAAAAGTGTAAACCCACTAACTACTCATTTCCCACATGAAGTCATGCGTGTGTACAGCAGTTTGAGCGCCTCATGTACTAGGCTGGGTAGGCGGCTCAGTGGTTGAGCACTTGCTTATTAATGTGCTTAAACATCCTAGGTTCAGTCCCCACCACGGCAAGCCTAAAGAAAAGCACGAAGTTACAAACACAGATCTGATGGAAGATGTTCCGGGAGGCTGAGGCAGGAGATTGCTAGTTCGCCGTCAGCCTAAGCTCCATAAAGAAAGCCTGTCTTCGGAGAAAAAAAAAAAAAAAGGCCAATATAGTTCTGTGTCCAAGACAGACATCGTTAGCGCTCCATGTACTACCGCCCGGTGCAAGAATGCCGCGGCGTCCGGGTAGAAGCCAGGGCTTCTCTTCGGACTACCCCGCACCCACTCCATGTTCCAGCTCACGGCTATCTGGTGACCCGCGCAGGGTGGGACGCAGTCGTTCCTGCAACGACCCGCCTCGTTCTCCCTCCCGAACCACGTCGGACTGGTTTGCCTTTCCCACCCGCCAGCGGACCCGAAGGCTGACGTGTCGTTAGCAGCCCGCGTGCCTCGCGGCCCAGCTAGACGCCATGCTGGAGCGCCTCTGCCGATCCGGGCCGCCGGCTGCTGACCTCAGCCGTGCCGGGCAGCACCTGCCCCCTTCCCCGCTCCCCCAAAAGATCCCGGCCGGCCCCGGCCTCCAGGCGGCGGCGATCGCCGAGGAACCAGGACCGCTGCGCCCCCAAGACTTACCGAGAGACCCGGCGTCCGCGATCGCCACTGCCACCGCACGAGCCGAACGGGAAAGGGCCGAGCCGGGCGGAAATCGGAACTGAACCTGAGCGACGCGACTACGAGCCAATAGGCAGCGGCCTCCTCGGGAGCGCCGCCCCCGGACGCTTCTGGGAAAGGCCAATCAGCGGCCGGCGGGGCGGGGCGGAGGGTGTGGGCCGGAGGGCCCGGGCGCTCGCAGGCCAGTCGCGGCTTGTCAGAACGGTCGCCGCCGGAGCGGGGCGAGGCTGCGGCGCCCGGTGGCTGCGTTCGGCGGCGCGAGCGAGGATGAGCGCGCAGAGGACGCAGGGCCACGGGCAGCGCAGGTAACGGAGCCGGGGTTGCGGCGGCCGCGGCTGGGTTTCTTCCGGGACCCCGGGGGAGGGGGTGTTGCTGAATGGAGAGGACCGAGGCGACGCTGAGCCCCGGCTCGTAACGGCGGGGCCGGCTGCTTGAGCTGCAACTGCCGGAGAAGGATGTGCCGAGCCCGGGCGGCGCGAGGCGGCTGAGCCTTGGGGCCCCCAGGACGCCGGGGCCGGGGATGAGTTAGCGAGGGCCGCCGCCGGGGCCAGTTCCGAGGGCTACAGGCCAAGGCGACGGCGCCGCCCGCCCGCCCCTTCCGTGCAGAGGCCGCCGCCAGCTCCTTTCCGCGCCCGCGCTCCCGGCCCTGGAGACCATGAGGTTCCGCATCTACAAACGGAAGGTGCTGATCCTGACGCTCGTGGTGGCCGCCTGCGGCTTCGTCCTCTGGAGCAGCAATGGGCGACAAAGGAAGAGCGACGCCCTCGCCCCGCCGCTGCTGGACGCGGAGCCCCCGCGGGGTGCGGGCCACCTCGCCGCCGCCGTGTCCGTAGGCATCCGCAGGGTCTCCAACGAGTCGGCGGCTCCCCTGGTCCCCGCCGCCCCGTGGCCGGAGGTGGACAACCTGACGCTGCGGTACCGGTCCCTGGTGTACCAGCTGAACTTTGATCAGATGCTGAGGAATGTCGATAATGACGGCACCTGGAGCCCCGGGGAGCTGGTGCTGGTTGTCCAGGTGCACAACCGGCCCGAATACCTCAGGCTACTGCTAGACTCGCTCCGAAAAGCCCAGGGCATTAATGAAGTCCTAGTCATCTTTAGCCACGACTTCTGGTCGGCAGAGATCAACCAGATGATAGCTAAGGTGGATTTCTGCCCGGTTCTGCAAGTGTTCTTTCCATTCAGCATTCAGCTGTACCCGAGTGAGTTTCCGGGGACTGACCCCAGAGATTGCCCCCGAGACCTGAAGAAGAATACAGCTCTGAAGTTGGGGTGCATCAATGCCGAGTACCCCGACTCCTTCGGCCACTACAGAGAGGCCAAATTCTCGCAAACCAAACATCATTGGTGGTGGAAGCTGCATTTTGTGTGGGAGAGAGTCAAAGTTCTTCAGGATTACACTGGCCTTATACTTTTCCTGGAAGAGGACCATTACTTAGCCCCAGACTTTTACCATGTCTACAAAAAGATGTGGAAGTTGAAGCAGCAGGAGTGTCCTGGGTGTGATGTCCTCTCCCTAGGGACCTACACGGCCAGACGGAGTTTCTATGGTATTGCTGACAAGGTGGATGTGAAAACTTGGAAATCCACAGAGCACAATATGGGGTTAGCCTTGACCCGAGATGCATATCAGAAGCTGATCGAATGCACAGACACTTTCTGTACTTACGATGATTACAACTGGGACTGGACTCTTCAGTACTTGACTGTATCTTGTCTTCCTAAATTCTGGAAAGTCTTAGTTCCTCAAGCTCCTAGGATTTTTCATGCTGGAGACTGTGGTATGCATCACAAGAAAACGTGTAGGCCGTCCACCCAGAGTGCCCAGCTTGAGTCGTTGTTAAATAATAACAAACAGTACATGTTTCCAGAAACTCTAGTTATCAGTGACAAGTTTTCTATGGCAGCCATTTCCCCACCTAGGAAAAACGGAGGATGGGGAGATATTAGGGACCACGAACTCTGTAAAAGTTACAGAAGACTGCAGTGAGAAACTCATCACAACTGCAGAAGTGGCAGTCTTCTGTTTTTATATTTCTCTCAATGGAATATACAGTTGACTAAAGGGTATAGGAACTGGTTTTTGCTTTAATACATAAACAGATTTCTTGTAAAAGGTGTCCAAATATATAGTAATCCTTTTCAGTTATGTCTGATTAAAATTTCAAACTGAAATTTTCATTTTGGAACTTGGGTTTTAAAATTCAGTCTGTATCTGCTTAGTAACAATTCGATTATTATTGATTAAAAAAAAATTTATTTAAATCGCATCTGTTAACCTTTTTATCTAAAACTTTGTATACTTTTTCCACTTTCCAAACTTATTTTAAGTACAGCAAGATTTATTCAAGATGTCACAGCAGTAAAAAGTATTACAATGAAACTACTAGAGTATTACTGGAACAAACCCAGTTTTACTGTTGACAGTTATTAGGAAGGAATTGTCTGACTGTTAATAACTCAGAAGTTCGTCTGTTAAACAACCCGTCCGAAGAGTCATTTCAGTATTCCTGATTCCTGTGCTGTTGTGTTAAGATTTGCCTGTGCTTTCAGCCTTCATATTACATGATTTCTGTTGGAATGTATTCGGTTAATAAGAAAGTTTAAGCACTGTTTTCACCTCAATGTAGAAATACAGTGTTTTTTTTTTTTCTTTTTAGTGCTGCCAAAATAAAATACTCATTTTTTGCATAAAAAGTTCCCTAATCATTTTGCAGAATGTTCTATTTGTACCAGTAAAGGCACTCTAGAAGTTTTGAGCATGAGCAGTATACCTTAATATTTGCTAGCTATACATTGTGTGAGTTTAAAATGAAGCCGGCTCATGACGCTGCATTCTCTGAGGAAGAAATTGTTCAGCTTTCAGATTAGCCAGGCATAGATAATGAACACTAAGCAAAGCTGCCACATAAGGGAAATACTGCCTGAATTGTTCTGGAGGGCCAGAAATGATACAAAGTTCAGTCTTGCCAAGGTGCAGCAGGTCTGGTGCCAGCTGTGACCGAGATGCTTTTAAAAGAACAGACACAGTAGTAGGAAGCAAGCTTTAGTTACTCCATAGTTTTTATTACTTTTCCATGCTATTAGTGTGTTCAGCCAGAAATCTCAGAGGACTCATTTCTGTGTAAAGATGACCGCTGGTCATTTGAACCACAGTCTCAAAAATGATTGTTTTCATCAGTGTCGTACTGGAAATGCATGTGCTCTTTAGAGGGGCAGCACAGTTGTCTGGTTTGATGTTACCCTCACATCTCAATCTGTCACTGCCTTGGCTTTTTACATGTTTTACCACGTTTGTTTCCTGGGTGCTCATGTATGGGTGTACACGTGTGTGTATCCACGGTGCGTGCTGAAGGTCAAAGGGTGTTGGTTCTCTTCCCCGAGTCCCAGGGTCAGAACTCCAGGCACTTGGCGGGTGCCTTTGCCCACTGAGCTGTCTCACTCTTTCTGTTGTTGTGTGTTTAAAGATTGGTTTGTGTGCACAGCTCTGGCTGGCCTTGGATTTGTAACCCTCCCGGTTCTGCCTTTAACTGGGATTACAGAGCCCCATGCATGCAAGGCAGGGGCTGTCCCTCAAGGTGTAACCTCAGTACCCAGCACATAGTGCTGCTGTCGTATAGGGAGAGATGTAACTCAGAATCTCCTGACCTGCCATCACCTGTTCAAAGGACTAACAGAAGTAGCTGGTTTCAGGAGTGTTGGAAGGCTAGTCATAATTAGTAGCCTTGTCTGAAACAAATACTTAAGCTCATGGCCTTGGGACTAGGGATGACATCAACAGAGATTTTCTTTTCTACATTTTCATTCATGCTGTTCTAAAAGATTTTGTGTGTGGTGGTGGGGAAACTGTGAGGGTCTCTCTCTTTTTTTTTTTTTTTTGGTTTTTCGAGACAGGGTTTCTCTGTGTAGCTTTGCGCCTTTCCTGGAACTCACTTGGTAGCCCAGGCCGGCCTCAAACTCACAAAGATCCGCCTGCCTCTGCCTCCCGAGTGCTGGGATTAAAGGTGTGCACCACCACCGCCCGGCTGTGAGGGTCTCTTTTTACCACATTTGAAGAGTTATAAATTGATTCCAAAATAATGGTTTTTCTTGGAAAAGACAATTTTCCTGCCAGAATAAATGGCCAGATTTTTTTTTTATTTCTGTTCTAAGGATTTTTTGTTTGTTTGTTTGTTGTTGTTTTGTTTGTTTTTCAAGACAAGGTTTCTCTGTGTAGTTTTGGTGCCTGTCCTGGAGCTCACTCTGTAGACCAGGCTGGCCTCGAACTCACAGAGATCCACTTGGCTCTGCCTCCCGAGTGCTGGGATTAAAGGTGTATGCCATCACTGCCTGGCCTGTTCTAAGGATTTTAAAATCATTTTTATGTGTATGGGTATTTTGTCTGCATGTATATCTGTGCACCACCTGTGGAGACCAGAGGGAGGGCATTGGATCCTCTGGGACTAGAGTTCCAGATGGCTGTGTGCTGCCATGTGGATACTGGAAATTGAACCAAGGTCCTCTGGAAGAGCAGCCCAGCAGCCAGTGCTCTTAACCACTGAGCCATCTCTCCAGCCTCTCTTAAAAACCTTAAATGTATTCTTTAAAACCAAAAGATGGTTTTAATATTTTAACTTTCAAGAGATTAAAGTTAATTTTGAAAATGATTGTTTAAAAATTTCTTAAGTTTATCTGTGTGTATTGATGTTTTGCCTGCAAGTTTATATACTCACCACGTGCCCATGTAGGTAGAATGGGGCATCTAATCCTCTAAACCTGGAGTTAGGATGGTTGTGAGCTATAATATGGGTTCTGTGCTCCAAACTGCTCAGCCATCTCTCCAGCCTCCAAAGGACTTTTTTCTTTCTTTCTTTCTTTCTCTCTCTCTCTCTTTTTCTTTCTTTCTTTCTTTTTCTTTCTTTCTTTCTTTCTTTCTTTCTTTCTTTCTTTCTTTCTTTCTTTCTTTCTTTCTTTCTTTCTTTCTTTCTTTTCTTTCTTTCTTTCTTTTTCTTTTTCTTTCTTCTTTCTTTCTTTCTTTCTTTCTTTCTTTCTCTCTCTCTCTCTCTCTCTCTCTCTTTCTTTCTTTCTTTCTTTTTAAATTATTTTGTTTTGAGGCAGATTCTCTCTGTAGCTCTAGGTGTCCTGGAACTCACTTGTAGACCTGGCCTTGAACTCCCCGACCTGAAGCTGGAGAGTATTAGGATTAAAGGCATGCACCACCACACTTGGCTTTAAGATATATATATTTTTTTATTTTATTTTGTGTGCGTTGGTGTTTTGCCTGCATGTATGTCTATGTGAGGGTGTCAGATCCTCTGGACTGGAGTTAAAGTTGTGAGATGCCATGTGGGTGTTAGAAATTGAACCTGGGTCCTCTGGAAGAGCAGTCAGTGCTCTTAACCACACTGAGCCATCTCTCCAGCCCCCAAGATATATTTTTAATTATATTTTTATCTGTATATATATGTTTTGTGTGTGCACAAGTTTGTGTACCACAGTAGGTGTGGAGGTCAGAGGGAAACTTGCAGAATTAGGTTCTCTCTTTCCATCATGCAAGTACCAGGGATTGAACTCAGGTTGTCAGGCGTGTCAGTAGGTACCTCTATCTAAGCCATCCAGCCATCCCCCAGATTAACTTAATATATGTGACAGACTTCTATTATTATGAAAATACATAACTGGTACAAAAAAAGTAATATAACAAAACCAAGATTGAACACAAAAGCACGTATGTACTTGTAATACAACTATGTAATTTTGTTTTGCTTTTTGAGTCAGGGTTTCTCTGAGTAGCCCTGGCTGTCCTGGAACTCTCTCTGTAGACCAGGCTGGCCTCGAACTAAGAGATCTGCCTGGCACAACTATATAATTTAAAGGTTTGGTGTGCTGGTGCATGCCTACAATCCCAGCACTCAGAAACTGAGGCACAATGGCCACAGGTCTGGGGTAGCCCAGACTATAGGGGTACAAACAACTGTGTCTCACAAACTAAGGGTCCAGAGAGATGGCTCAGTGGGTAAAGACCCTTCCCACCAAGACTGATGACCTGGGTTTAACCCAAGAGACACCTTATCCTCTCACCTCCATATTCATGCTGTGGCTTGTGTCCACCCCTGCCCCCAAATAAATAAATGAGGCTTTTTGTTGTTTGTTTGTTTTTTTTTTTGCTTTTGTTATTTATTATGTATATGGTGCAGGCCAAAAGAGGGCACCAGATCTCATTGCAGATGGTTATAAACCACTTTGTGGTTGCTAGGAATTGAACTCAGGACCTCTGGAAGAGCAGCCAATGTTCTTAATCTCTAAGCCATCTCTCCATCCTGCTTTTTGTTTTTTAAACTATTTTATTCTCCTTGAGAAAAATATTTCTATTAGAAAAATCACAAATCTTCTCTCTATAATTAAGGTAACTTTTTAAAAAGTATCTCCAGGTTTTTTTTGTCATTGTTTTGTTTTTTCAAGACAGTGTTTCTCTGTATAACAGTAGTCTTTATATTCTGGAACTCACTTGGTAGAACAGCCTGACCTCAAACAATTTACAGATTGCTTCTGCCTCCTGAGTGCTGGGATTAAAGGCGTGCACCACCACTGCCTGGCAGTTTCTGTTTTGAAGACAGGCTGGCCTCTAATTCATTATGTAGCTGAACCTGACCTGAACTGAGCATGATGTTTCCAGGGCTAGGAGTTGGGATTATAGGTACCTGCCTACCTGGCTGCTGGCTTCCCCACCAGAATCAGCTGTAAATGTTTATACATTTCTCTCTCTCTCTCTCTCTCTCTCTCTCTCTCTCTCTCTAAGTAGCTATTTTTTGTTTTGTTTTGAGACAGCGTTTCACTGTGTAGCCATGGCTGTCCTGGAACTCACTCTGTAGACCACGTTGGCATTGAACTAACAGAGATATACCTGCCTCTGCCTGTTTTATAGTTAAAAACACAAAGAAGCTATTTTAGGTCCCAAATTTTTTTATTCAGCATTTAAATTGCAAAATTATATAAAATTAATCCAAATCATATAGCAAAGAGTTCTGAAAACTGAATTCGCAGTGAGTCGTGTGGTCCTTGATGATCTGCACAGTACCATCCTGCATATTGGTTTCTTCTATGCTGTCAAAATCAAGTATGTTTTGAACTCCAGTTTTGTTCAGTGATGGAGACAGGTGATCTCCATCTAATTCTTTTTTCTTAGTTACGACTGGCTCTTTTTTATTTTCTTTTTCCTCGGCTGAGTAGGTAGCACTGTTTTCTTTTATAAACTCAGGATCCATTTTTGCCTCCGGCTGCTGAGCTTCTCCAGACAGCATGTGAGGAACATCAGGACAGATGTGTTGAAGGCCCACAGCTGCGCCACAAGTCTTTGTTTTTAATGTTTCAGCTGCTACAGATGAATCAGAATCCGTCGTAGAGGTGGGAAAATGCTCTGTGTTTCCTTTCTCACTTGGAGGGCATCCTTCACTGACTCCTTTTTCCCTCCCTTGAAGCCCATCAGGATCACTACATTCTTGCAACTGTATCAAGAGAAAGAATAAATCAGAAATTCTTTGAAGTAACAGAAATTGAATCATAATACTCTGAAAATATTTTTAAAAAAAATTTGTGTATGTATGTGTGTTCATGCATGATACAGCACATACAGACAGGTCAGAGAGCAGCGTGTAAAAACTGGTTCTCACCTTCTATGATGTAGGTCCTGGGATCAAACTCATCAGGCTTGGCAGTGAGTGCCTTTACACTGTGTGTGTGTGTGTGTGTGTGTGTGTGTGTGTGTGTGTGTGTGTGTTTGTGTGTTTGTAGCAGGGAGGGTGTACGATGGAGGTGCTCAGAGGTGAAGGACAATTTTCTGGAGGTAGTTTTCCCCTTTCACCTACAGGGTTTCAAGTTCAGTTCACCAGGTTTATACAGAAAGCACCCGCACCTAATGAGCCACCGTAAGTACCAACTAGCTTCAATTTTCCTTTTCTATTCATTTTTTTAGACGGTCTAGCCTGGAACTCAAGATCTGTGCCTGCTTCTGCCTCCCGAGTGCTGGGATTAAGCCACAAAGACTGGTGGCTTTAATTTTCTGATTAAATCTTTCAATTGTGGCTGGGGGGATGGCTCAGCAGTTAGGAGCTCCTGCTGGGAAGACCAGGTTCAGTCCCCAAGCATTCCTATGGCAGATAGGGTGCCCGCCTCTGGCCTTGGCAGGTACCACACACAGCAAGATACAAGCAGACAAAACACTCATGCATACACGTAAAATCTTTACACTCAGGTTTCCTTTTCTTTTTTTTTTATTGAGACAAGGTTTCTCTACACATCCCTGGCTGTCCTGGAACTCACTGAGTAGATAGGCCTCTGCCTCCTGAGTGCTGGGATTAAAGGCCTGTGCCACCAGTGCTGCTGGCTAAATTTCAGGCCTTTAATCCCAGCACTTGTTAGGCAGAGGCAGGCAGATCTCTGAGTTTGAGGCCAGCTGGTCTACAAGGTTCCAGGACAGTCAGTGCTACACAGAAATTTTTTTTGCCTTGGGGCGGGGGAGGTTTTCTTAAAAAATTCTTCCCATTTTTCTTCATCTTCTTCACAATAAAAGGATTAACCTTTTATAAATGGCCTCAAATGTCTTTAAGTCATTACTACAAGAGCACTGTTGACTTTCTTGACTTTTCTTAGTCAGGAATGCTATTCCTAAGTTGCTTTTGTCCAATGTTGAAGACCATAAACATAACCAAACTTAAGGTTCAGCTCAAAACAACAATGAGTAAGTTCTACAATGTAATTTTTATGATTTGAGAATCAAAAGATACTTGCTTATTCTGCAAAAATCTCAAACTTCCTAAATATGTATGTATAATTGGAGGAATATTATGGAATTAAAAAACATTGTCCTTCTAAGAAATCAGATGTTAAAATGTTTTATTTAGGGGATGGAGAGCAGGCACAGTGGCTGCTTTTCTGGAGGACATGAGTTCGATTCCTAGCACCCACGTGGCGGTTCATGACTGTCTGTAATTCTACTTCCAAGGGATCTGATGTTGTCTTCTGACCTCCATGGCCACCAGGCACAAATGTAGCACACAGACACACATGTGGCAAAACACTCATACACATAAGATAAAAATTTTTACTGTTTGTATGCCCTCGTGTATGATAGTGCATCTACAGAAGTTGCTCCCATATAAATATTTCACTTGGATTAGCTAACAAACTAACAAGCTAAATTGTTACAATAAATTCTTTGGTGTATTTTTAGCAGTGAGGCCATGATGAGTGTCTCTTTGAGATGTGTGAGCCTTAAAATGCGTTGACGTGGTGCTTCTATAAATATTATCCAGAATAAAAGATTCTGTGGGGCTGGAGAGTAGGTGGGTGGTTAAGAGCACTGGCTGCTCTTCTAGAGGACCAGGGTTCAATTCCCAGCACCCTCATAGAGACACATGCAAGCAAAACAGCAATTCATATAAAATAAAAATAAATAAATCTTTAAAAAGAAAAGATTTTGGATTTCAAATAACGGCAAGACAAATTGCTAAATTTGTTTAAACGTAAAATTCTGAATCCAAGGTTCCCTTGCAAGCTCAAATACTATTTAGTAGAACACTAAATTTATCTGATTTTTATCCCTTGAGAGTTAATTATAGTAAAATGATTTTTTTAAAAATAAAATGAAATAAAATAAAATAAAATAAAGAGTGGCGTTTTAAATCACACAGTAAAGAAGCAGACAAAAGTTTTACTATCAGCTGGGCATGGTGGCACACACCTTTAATCTCAGCACTCAGGAGGCAGAGGCAGGTGGATCTCTGGGAGTTCAAGGCCAGCCTGGTCCACAAAGCAAGATCTAGGACAGCCAGGGCTGTTACACAGAGAAAGCCTGCCTTTAAAAAAAAAAAAAAAAAAAAAAAAAAAAAAAAAATTCAAGACTTGAAGTCATTCGGGCAATGGTCACTTCACGTAAGTCGTTAGTCACTCTCCTTTAAACCCCACCGAAATATTACCTTTGCATGAATCTGAATCTTCTCATCAGTAACCCGAACAACTTCAATCAACGGTGGGGCTAAGGACCTCGCCTTAGTCAGTGGGGAGTGCAGGACCTCTTCAAGAAACTCATTAACATTTTCCTCATCAAGAAACAATCTTTCCTACAGTAGAAAGAGAAAAAAATATCCTTAGAGGTCACCGTAAAGGTCTTACATAGTTCAATGTTAAGTTTTTAAAATGTTTATCTCACCAACAGTGAGTGCTATCTTAAAAAGAGGCACTCTAGTGTGGTCCAGAATATAATTAATATAAAAACATCTATTCATGAGGTCCACCTAAAAAGAGAAGGATAAAAGGAAGTCTTGATGCTTTTCTAAGTTTACTAAAGTGTGCTTTCCCTACAGGATGATCTTACTTATGAACAGTATCTCTTTTATTTTTCTCAAATTATATAGTGTCTGCGGTAGCCCAGGCTGTCCTCTGTGTACCTGCAGGTGACCTTGAACTTCTGATCCTCCTGTCTCTACCTCCTAAGTGCTAGGATTATGCACATTATCACCATACCTGGTGCCCTGGTATTTCTTAGGAATATTCACTTCAAGGCTATAAATGCAATCCTAGCTATTATAGTTCCGTCTTCTGATAATTCCTAATGAACCAGCTCAGAAATACACAGAATATGTCTTTTAAATTCTTAACTATGGAAACTGGATGTAGTGGCACAAAACTGTCTTTCCAGCACTTGGGAAGTAGAGGCTGGAAGATCACAAGCTCAGGGTCACCCTCAGCTACACAGGAGTTCAAGGCTACTTTAGGCCACCTCAGACCCCAAGTCTCAGACAAAATACAGAAAAATTTGTTGGCCACTTAGGAGCCAATTACAATATTTTATTTAAAAGAAGTACATTTTTTAATTTGTTGAAGCAATGTCAGGATTTAACGAAGATATTTTAATACTGACTTTAAGAGCAAGGATTATGAAAAACTAAGAAGCCCAGTGCTGGGCTTTACTCCTAGTGATTAGTAGCAGAAGCAAGTGGATCTCTGTGAATTCCAGGACAGCCAAGGCTACAGAGAGAGTAAGAAAGGACAGACACACTTGAAAACATGGGTGCAGGCTTTTCATATTTAAAATTATTTAATTCATAAGATCAGTTTACTGCTACCTCAAATAAGATTATCCTCTTCAGTGCTTATATATAAGTAAATATTGTAATTACAAAGTAAAGATTATTAGGTGGTCCAAAGAGGGGGACAAAATCTGAGATAAGTTTCAAATTCTCTTTGATTATATTACAAACAGTATTTGAATTTGCAAGTGAACCAATGAATTAGAAGAATTTTACAGTTAGAACAATTTGCCTTTCTATTACTTGAAGATCCAGAATCTTACAATCTGTATATTATTATTGAAGCACCCCACTAAAAGCCAGGTGGTGGTGCACGCCTTTAATCCTAGTGCTCTTTAGGCAGAGGCAGGTGTGTTTCTGAGTTTGAGGCCAGTATGATCTACAGAGCGAGTTCCAGGACAACCAGAGCTACACAAAGAAACCCTGTCTCAAAACAAAACAAAAACAAAAACACAAAAGGAAAGAAAATAAGAAAAGCAACTGTAGCTGGGCATGGTGACGCAGGCCTTTATTTTATTTATTTATTCATTCATTCATCCATCCATCCATTTATTGTTTTTTGTTTTTTTCAAGACAGGGTTTCTCTGTGTAGTTTTGGTGCCTGTCCTGGAACTCGATCTGTAGACCAGGCTGGCCTCAAACTCACAGAGATCCACCTGGCTCTGCCTCCCAAGTGCTGGGATTAAAGGCGTGCGACACCACCGCCCGGCGACACAGACCTTTAATCCCAGCATTTTGGAGGCAAAAGCAAGTCGATCTGTGTGTTCAAGGCCAGCCTGGTCTACATAGTTGCAAGACAGCAAGGGCTATGTACTGAGACGCACACTTTATCAAACGGTCCTAAGGACAACTAAAACAAACGGAGAGACATTTTCTGTGTAATTTACAACACCCACCAGAGGGCAACCTCGCTGAAATTAAACAGCTTCATAGGGCCAAATGGGATGTAGGGAAGGAGACTAAGACCTTGGAGTAGGATAGGCGAGTGCTCTACCACTGAGTTTAATCTCCAACCCCAGCATAGGACGTAAATTATTTCCTTCCCGGAAGTATTTTATCATTACCTGCACAGATTCCTAGAATCGGAAGAAAGTGATTTCCCAAGTTAAAATATGACCACTTTAGAGTGCTTTTTTGACATAAATACTTTTGAGAACGGCGAGTTATAACCCTTTTCAGGAAAGACAGAACCCTCAATTTTTTGCATGCAATACAGGAAATCATTAAAATCCAGTCTCTTCAAGTCAGTCGGTGGACCCAAGAAAACGGCTGCATTACGGACAACCCTGAAGACATGAAGCGCATCCTTCGGATAAGTACAAACTTCGCCTTGAGAACGCACTTACCACGCACTTTCACAATATGAACATAGAAAACATTTGGTTAGGTGCCTGTAACAAAACATTTTTAAAGTAAGATGGAGTATTTCAAATAGTGAAAACGGTTACCTCCAAAGACTCACTGTCCAAGCCACAATACCATTCTCGCCAATGTCCGCGGCTCTCTGGAGATTTGGCCAGTACTATCACTGCATTGTTTAAAGAAATGCTAATCTCGGGTTCTTTGGTACTCAACTTATTCTCCGGAGCAAACTGCAACGTGAAGGAGTAAGCTGAGTCTTGTGCGGAGAAGCACAATTTGTAGCGGAGGGGGCTCAGGTCCCCGTGAAGGCTTTGCGGCTGAATCCGAGGCACCTGAACGAGCAAAGTCAAGGAGTCTTGGTCCTGATGACACCGCAAAGGAGGGCACACAGGTTCGATGCTCTCGGTCCCGGGGCCACCCATGGCTGAGCCCGAGGCGTCGTGGCGGGTCCCCTCCTGCTCCTCACACGTCTGGGCACTGAGGTCTCCGCACAGTGCCGGTCTTGCCGCGGGGGACTCGGTGTCGCAGCCCGGGAACGCAGTGCAAGGGAGGCTTCGGTCCCCGGGAGGAGGCTCTTCCCCGAGGCCTAGGGACGCCACCGAGTCCCCACCGAAGTCTCGCTCCGGCTCGGGAACGAGCTCCCCTTCAGCGTCCGCAGCCCCGAAGCCCGGGGCTCCCGCTCCGGTCCGGTCCCCGAGGTCAGCTCGGGTCGCCTCCGCCGTCCCTTCCCGCGCCGCAGCCAGCTCGCCCTCGGAAGCGCGGGGTGAGCCGTCAGTTCCGGTCCCGGCCGCGGACTCTTCCGGCGTCGCGGCGAGGTCCCGGCGCGCGATCGACAGCGCCACCGGCAGCGTGACGACCAGCTGCCGCCGCGCCTTGTTGAACTGCGCCTTGCCGCGGCCGTCGTCCACCGGGTAGGGCAGCGAGAGCCGCAGCCGGTAGTCGGGGCTCCTGGAGTCCAGGCACAGCAGCTTCCCCTTCACCTCCAGTTCCGCCCTCTCGGCCGAGCGCAGCAGCGGCAGCTCGATGGTGACCACCAGCTCGTGCGGCAGGGGGCTCGGGGCGGCGTCGCGCGAGCAGCGGTAATCCTGGAGGTCCACGTGGTGGCGCTGCACCACGGTGCAGCGGGGCTCGGTGGGCTCGGGGGGCTCCGGCCGCTGCTCGGCCTGGGGATCCCGGGGCGCCGGCGTGCGAGCCGTGCTCTCCGCCGCCGCCGGGTAGGGGTACGGGTACGGCAGGTCCGGGAAGAGCCCGGGCGGCTCCTCCTCGGGCCGGGCAGGGACGCCCCCGGGAAGGGGAGTGCGCAGCACCGCGGCCTCAGGCACCCCCTTGTACTTGATCTTGAGGATCTTGGCATTCCTGCGGTCCAGCCTGACGCCGAACTGCTGCTCCACCGCCTCCAGGGCCGTGGCGTCCAGCATTTCGCGGAATCGCTCGTGGCTCCGGGCCAGCGCTAGCGCGTCCGGGTGGAAGACCACGTCGTAGACGGTGTAGCGGGAGCCGCCGCGCCCCACATACTTGCGGCCGGGCGCCAGGCTGTAGGGCAGGGACCAGTGGCTGCCAGCCGCCGCGCCGCCGCCGCGCCCCGCGCTCGGCCGGCTGCTGGGCGAGCCGACCAGCGGGTTGCTGCACACGTTCACGAAGCAGCGGTGCTCCCCGTCCAGGCTGGTACGCAGCACGTGGCCCGGCTCCGGGTGCACGAACCGCACCTCCACCCCGCGCTCCCGCTCCAGCGCTGTGATCTCCTCCTCGTAGCGCCTCCGGTTCTCAGGGTCCGTGATCTCCGAGGCATACTCGGAGAACATTCGGCGGAACTCTGGGTCCTGAAAGGCGGAGGTGAGCCGCTGCACCTCCTCTCCGCTCAGATCCAAGTCCTCCAGCGCTGAGGAGGCCGCCGCCTTGGCCATGGTGCCCCACTCCGCCCCTCACCAGAGCCCCGTGAAGGATCAGCCCGAACCTAGGATGCGCTTTGGGAACTAGCAGAAGTGATCAGCCTAGGAAGGTAACCGTTGGCTAGCTGGGCAGCGCGTGCTTTGTTGCCATAGTAACACCTTGGAGGCGGGGCAGTGATCTCGTGGAAATGCTAGAACTTGGCTGTTGGTTCAAATCAAGCAGCCACTCTACCTGCTACAGGCTTGAGACTTCTGTTCCAGGATACACGTACTTTGCAGTCCTCATTTTCAGCACTTTATCGTATTAACTGTTCACTTTCACAGACAAATGAGAAGTTTCCTAGCCAAGGCTACAATTCACACAAACCTAACTTTTATCTGGCCCTTTTCACTTTGTGAAACGGACATTTAAGCCCTAATTTTTGTTCTGTTTTCAGGTATCCTACCTTATAATTGTTCCGTAAAAACTCTTGGGGGCAAAAGATGGACTCGAAAATCCCAAAGCCCAGTAGACAAGGGAAAGTTATTCACTTTTCATAATGTAAAAGTAAGGTCCCATAAATCACTTAGCAAAATCACGGGCTTTGTCCTGATCGGTTTCCTTGGGTTGAGAATAGAATTAAAACTGCACGTCTTTTGAAAACCACATATCCTTACACTGACTCAGTAGTTCCTAACTGTGATTCTAAAAGAAAGACTATAAGCTCCACAAGGAATTAATGCAGCAGGTATGGTAGTAATACAACGGAATTTTATGCCGTCAGACTTTATGGAAATTGTTTTGTTATGGCGCCAGGGGCGGGACCCAGGACCTCACTTGTAGCATGAGCTCTACCACTGAGCCACACACCCCCAGGTCCAGCGCGAGGTTATGAATTGATGGCTGGCTAGTCCTGAATCAGTTGTATGTGCGCAGCGTTTAGCACAGTTTACATTGGCATTACTGCAATCATAAGACCTTTCCCAGGTTTTTCTCTTAACTCATCCTTTTTTGTGTGGGGAGGAAGAGCATCCCAGGACCAAACCCAGGGCCCGGCACCTACAAGACAAGCACTCTTCCACCGAGCTGCATTCCGAGCCTTCCATCTGTTCTCTGGGTCGCTTTTGCACACACCTTCCTCTGTTACATTTTAAGTAGACTGTCCCAAGACTGGGATAGCACCTCGTCTCCATTACGTCATCTCTTTCACAAATATATAAATATCGTCCGTACTCAGCTGGGCGTGATGGCGCACACCTTTAATGCCAGCACTTGGGAGGCAGAGGCACGCGGATCTCTGAGTTCAAGGCCAGCCTGGTCTTATAGATGGAGTTCTAGGACAGTGCAGCCAGGACGACACAGAGAAACCCTGTCTCAAAAAAACCAAAATAGATAAATAAACTCACAAATAACCAACTCCTGTTTCAAGTTCTAAACTCCAGACTCATCCAGCTGTCCATTTGATGTCTCCATTTGAGGCTTGGAATGGCTGATAATGGATCTCTGGACTACTACTGTTCTTTCCCTCACCTGTCCCTTGATCTCCCAGCAGCTGTAAGCCTGGCTTGGAATGCATTTTCCTCTTGACTTCGGCACTCAAAGGTCTGTTCTTTCCTCCTTTTCTTGCCTCTCACCTGCCAGCTTCCCTATACACCCAGGCCCATAGCTTGAAATGGCATCTGTCATCGGATCAGTCCTGATTAGATATTATTGCTTACTCTACCTACTATGTAGGCGAGTTAATGCTCTTTTTGAAATTTGTTCTATTGTTGTCTATGTGCATGCATTTGGTGCACACGTGTGTAGGTCAGAAGACAACTTTTGGGAGTTTGTCTCTTCTTCCACTGTGGGTACCGGGGAGCCAACTCAGGTGGTCAGGCTTGCACACAGCAAATGCTTCTACTCACTGAGCCATCTTGACAGGCTGATAAGTTAATGTTAAATCACTAGGGAAAAAAAAAATCATTGTGTTCTAACAGCAAAACCACTGGCACTCTCTTATGTTGAGAAAATGTTGGAACAATCACTTGGGGAAACTACTACTGAACATAATACATATGATGAAAAAATTTGAAAAAATTCTATTTTGAGGTATACATCCAACAGAAACATCACCACGACATATGTACTAGATGTGTTTGTACACACACACACACACACACACACATTTTAAAGATTTATTTTTAATCAGGTGTGTATGTGCACGGGAGTACAGGTGCCCACCAAGGCTAGATGAGTCAGGTTATGTCCCCTGGTCCTGTATTGTAGTGATTGTAAGCCACCCACTGTGGGTGCTGGGAACCGAACTTGGGTCCTCTAAAAGAGCAAAATGGAATCTTCTCTACTGAGCCCCTTGGAGTGTGTGTGTGTGTGTGTGTGTGTGTGTGTGTGTGTGTACACACACATTTTTTTTTTAAGATTTATTATGTATACAGTGTTTGCTTGCATGTATCCCTGCACACCAGAAGAGGGCACCAGATCTCATTACATATGGCTGTGAGCCACCATGTGGTTGCTAGGAATTGAACTCAGGACCTCTGGGTTCAGAGCAGCCAGTGCCCTTAACCGCTGAGCCATCTCTCCAGCCCTTAAGTGTATATATTTTTTAACAGCACTATTTGTTAGTAATCCTCATACTAGAAAATAACTTAATTATCACTCATAGTCAAATGGATAATTAACAGCATATATCCACCATACATCAGCTATATAGCAACACTACGAGTGAATACTAATGAATACCCCTGATGTGATGTTATATAGATGAAGCTAGACGCAAAATACATATGGATCGGAATCCATTGCATAACCAATAAAGACTTGGCTAAGTAAATCTTACTGGTAGAAAGTGGTCTATACAACTACATCAATAAGCCGAGCAGTGGTGGTACACACCTTTAAATTGAGGCCAGCCTGGTCTAGAGTGAGTTCCAGGACAGCCAAGACTACACAGAGAAACCCTGTCTAGAAAAATTTTAAAAAACCAACCAAACAAAAACAACTCTGTGAATAAAAGAGAAAATACTGAACTAGTGGTTGTTCTCCAGGGGAGAGAGGAGTGTTGTGCCTGGAAAGAACAAGAACAATCTTCCAGGGCAGGCTCCTTTCTTGATTCTAGTACAGTTATATTGGCTGTGGGGATATTTGATCACACTGTGAACCCCGAGATTGCATTATTTAAATCAAATCAACCACAGGTTAAGAGATGGAGCAAGCAGCCAGTTGACTGCAAGTAACCATAGAGAGTGCGGGGAGGCCAGAGAAAGGCACAGGAAGTAGAGGGGAGGGACATCTGGGTGGAGGAGGAGTTTTTGTTTCAAACGGGGCTGGGAGAAAGCTCTCTTTCTGAGATGACAGAGGAGGAAGCAGGTTCTTTCTCTGCCTCTCTGAGCTAGCAGGTTTTTAATCCAGCATCTGGTTCCTGAGTCTTTATTGGTAAAAAATAAAAAGATAGAGACTTGGTAAACAACATTTGCCTCCCTACGTGGAGGAAGCTAAGTCCTCGGTAGGTTCAGGCGTGGCCACTGTGCTCAGATAAAACAACAGTTACAGCTTGCAAAGATTCATTGAGGTCTATACACTGATAATGAGGGGCTTTAGATCTTGTATTTTGAAAGCTTCAAGTTTTGTTTAAAAAGAAGACTTTGAGCCAGGTGTGGTGTTTAACATCTATAATCCAGCACATAGGAGCAAAGGACAGGAAACTCATGAGTTCAAAACCAAACTTCTTTAAAAAAGAAGCCTTCATAGATCTTTAGGGTGAAACCACTGACTACAAAGTTAGACCTTCATGCCTACCTGACCACTGAGCCCTTGGAGACCCACATTAGATTTCTCCACCTGAACGTTTGATAGACATCCGAAAACATGTTCAGAACAGAAACCCTGACGACGCTCTCTCAAACCTGAAGTCTCAGTAAATACCACCACCTACCCCCTGCCCCCCCTCCCCAGCTTTTAGGCCTAAAACCTAAATATAATCCTTGATTCCTCTTTACCTTCCTCACTGCCATTCAGCTACCAAGTCCTACCTTGTCCTGCTGTAGGCTCAAAATCGGCTTCTGGCCATGTCTGGCCTGCCACATGTCCATCGCAGGCGTCTGCAATAAATTGCTTCCCATCTGGTCTCGGGCCGTTTTCTTACAGTTTATTTTGACATGGTTGCCTTGGTATCTCTTTCAAGTTATTACTGAATTTAGTTTCTCCTTCTGCAATGGATGATCCCCAGTAGGGGATCAAGCTCAGGGGATGTCAGGCTCAGCAGCAAGGGCTTAAGCCCCCAAACCATCTGACTGGCCCTTTCCGTGTATCTTTAAGCCCGGGACCATTTCTTTCCTTCCTTCCTTCCTTCCTTGCTTCCTTCCTCCCTCCCTCCCTCCCTCCCTTCTCCTTCCTTTTCCTTCCTTCGTTCTTCCTTCCTTCCTTTTCCTTCCCCTTCCTTCCTTCCTTCCTTCCTTCCTTCCTTCCTTCCTTCCTTCCTTCCTTCCTTCCTTCCTTCCTTCCTTCCTTCCTTCCTTCCTTCCTTCCTTCCTTCCTAAGATCTATTTATTTGGGCTGGAGAGATGGCTCAGAGGTTAAGAGCACTGACTGCTCTTCCAGAGGTCCTGAGTTCAATTCCCAGCACCCATATGGTGGCTCACAACCATCTGTAATGAGATCTGGTATCCTCTTCTGTATACATAATAAATAATTTAAAAAAAAAATCTATTTATTTATTATGTCTACAGTGTTCTGCCTGAATGTATCTCTGAAGGCCAGAAGAGGGCATCAGATCTCATTACAGATGGTTGTGAGCCACTAGGTAGATGCTAGGAATTGAACTCAGGACCTCTGGAAGAACAGCCAGTGCTCTTAACCTCTCAGCCATCTCTCCAGCCCCCGAGCCCATTTCTATCACTACTGTGGCTCTGGTGGCTTACCACTCAAAACCTACTGTAGTCACCATCTGTCTCCCCCTGGTCTATCCTGATGGCAGAAAACCCTTGATACCCAGTCCCTCAACTCCTGAGAATGTAAATGTCAGCTTAACTCCCACGGACATGCTTCTCCCACCTCCAAACAGCCCATCAAAAGTTATCCTCTTTACGATATTTTCACTGTAGGTCCTATTTGGTACTGTTTGTTAGAGTGTGGCTTCCCCCATTTGAAGGTAAGCTTCATGAAACCTAGAACTCTGCTTTTCTGTGAGGAGCTGGAGTCCCTGGTATCTAGGATGTGTTGGCTATGCATGTAATGAATGGACATACCGAGGGGGAAGACAGCAAGTTCAGCATGGAAAGGCTGATCCCAAAGCACTTCTGTAGGATAAAACGGACACAGAGAAGAAACTGGGGTGTGCACCCAAATACTAAAACTATTTCTTTTTTAAAAAGATTTTCCTGCCTTTGATCTCAACACTCCAGAGGCAAAGGCAGGCAGATCTCTGAATCTAAGGCTAGCCTGGTCTACAGAGCAAGTTCCAGAACAGCCAGGACTACACACAGAAACCCTGTTTCAAAAAATAAAATAAATAAATAAAAATAAAGATTTATTTTCTTTTTCATTTATGGATGTGTGTGTAAGCCCACTAGAGTGGCCAGGCCCCTCCCCAGAGGACCCCCAACTGCCAGGTTCCACCCACAGAACACTCTAACTGCCCTAAATACTGGACCCTGCAGAGCAAAAAGCCCAATCTCTGGACATGAAATCCCACCAATCTCCACCCTGGAGCGCTCCACTCTCTTCCCTGGATTCTGATCCCCTTGCAAGAGCAGCAAGTGCTCTTAACCACTAAGCCCTCTCCCCAGCCTCTAAAGATTATTTCTGATGATAAAAATATAGTTTATAAAAAACTGCAGGTTATGAAACATTTTTAAATTTATGCTTATTTGAGTTTTCTAATTTTGCTAGGAATTTGGAAGTTTTTTTGGGTTTTGTTTTGGGACAGGGTATCACTGTAACTCTAGCTGGCCTGGAACTTACTACATAGTTCATCTGGCTTCAAAGACACTGAGAGCTGAGGTTAAAGGTGTGTGCCTCCACACCCAGCAGTTTTTAAATACCTTCTCATTTAAGTTTTAAAGCTGAGGCAGTCAGGGGAGTCCTGGGAGGTCCTGAACTCATGTGAGAGTCAGTAAACATCCTCAAGAACTGATGACCCTTGTAACTGAAGTCACCCTTGTGACTTCAAATCTCACCCTGTCCTTGGACTTGCCTCTCCCAAACCCGGTTAGTTTTTGTTCATTGTAAGTGAATCTGTCTTTGGTATTGTTACATCAGCACAGAGAAGTGAAACCCATGATTCAAAGTAAACTATGCGGCTCCAGTGTAGCTCAGTGGCAGAATGTTGCCTAGCAGCCTATGATCATGGTCCTGGGTTCGATCTTCAGTGTAGCCAAAACAAAACTTACATGAAAACCTTATGTTTTGTAAGTATAAAAACTATGGGAATGATAGTCAAAAATTTCCACTGCCAAAAGATAATTATGTAGTAAATATACAATACCCCAAAGCAGATTTTTCTCAACTTTGTAAGATGGAATTTTGTGAGTAAACAATTAAAAAACCTGTTAATATATTATTAGAGTTATTATGCTGTCAATAGCCCATGTTAGATTAAAAAGATTCACAAAATTTTTTAAAATTTATTTAACTTATTTATTTTATGTGAATTGGTGTGAAGGTGTCAGATTTCCTGGAACTGGAGTTACAGACAGTTATGAGCCACCATGTGGGTGCTGGGAATTGAACTTGGGTCCTCTGGACGAGCAGCCAGTGTCTTAACCACTGAGCCATCTTCTCTCCAGCCCGAGTCACAATACTTACTTTTAAAATGGACTGCACTGTGACTAGCATGGAAATAATGAAACACGAGCAAATACGTCATTGCACCACATTTTAAACATACCTGCAGGCTTTTGAGACTGCAGAGGAAACATTTTTCTATAAAATTTTCTGAAGTGTAACATGACATCAAATTTCCATAAAATACAATTTGTGCAGAACATTCTAAGGTTTACCATAAGTTTATTACAATTTAATGTACAAATTACACAAGATAAAAATAAGAAAATTCATTTCATTTATTCTCACGACTCTCAAAAGCCCTGAAGTTTGCTGAAATAGAAAAAATAAAATAAAATTAAGCATTATCACTCATTTCTTAATACTTAGTTGTAGTTATGTTTAAAGACACATCCAAACACATGCACATTCATAATTCAAGAGGAAACACTAAAAACATATCTCACATCCAACTTATTCTCCTAAAAGGATACATCTTTATAAAGGGAGTTAATTAAAAAAATAAAAATTAGAAAAAAAAATAAAAAAACTGGGCTACACAGTTCTAAGCCAGCTAAGAATGGCTCACACAAAAACACGTACAAGAAATGAAAGCTGAGTATGATGTGATACACTGGTAACTCCAACACTGCAGAGGCTGAGGTCGGACAGCAAATCCAGGCCAGCCTGAGCTACCCTCAAAAAGACAAGCTGACTGGTAAATGCTGGCCTCATATGTCCAGGACCCTGAGTTCTGTCTGGGGAAGCGGGGATGCTTTAAAAAAAATGTACTCAAAAAACTGGGTATGGTGGAACATGCCTCTAATCCAAGCTACATAGTGAGACCCTGTCTCAAAAAGGAAAAAGAAAAAAGAAAAAAAGTGGCTTGGGAGTTGGAGAAATGGCTTAAAACACTCGATGCTCTTGCAGAGGACCCGAGTTCAGTTCCCAGCACCCACATCAGGCAACTCACAACTGCGTGTAACTCCAGATCCGGGAGATCTGATGCCCTCTTCTGGTACCAGGCTCACCAAGTGGTCAGTTGTACTTTCCGAAGACCTTTGAACCCCATCACCACACATCTAGGGTCTCTCTACTTTGCTGCCAGTCTGTTCGGCCTATGCTTCGAGAAACAGCCATATGGGAGGAATAGGAAGCATCCTCAGGTGTCAACCTACGTGGGAACTAGCCCACCTCCAAAGCCAGCCTGAGAAGCCACCGAAAAAGTTCTTATCAACAGAAACCAACTGTTCAGTCTAAAGCATTCCCAGGAGGTCACTGCAGACATACAAGGAAAATCTAAGCATACCTATCAAGTGTGACTTTCAGAACAGAAAAGCAAGAGAAGGCCATGCTCACCTGTCTTCCACTGTCTTACTGGAAGGGTAAAAAACTTTGAATGCAAATCCACTTCTTGGAAAAGAGCCCTTTAGAGACAAAAATGTCTGTAAGTGACTATTGGACTTGTAAAAAAAAATAATCCCTATTTTTAGAATCACATTTCTTAGTCAGGATTTAAAATTACAAGATGTGACTAAAACTGTTAGCAGTTTTTTTTTTTAAAGAGGTTATTATAAAATGTCACAGTCTAGTAATCTTCTAAGTTGACCAGTTTTATTCCAACAAATGTCATTGGAAATGCTTTGGCATGGCTCCACTCATAGAAACAAGTAGTACTGTAAAATATTAAACATGCGTAGAAGACAGACATTGTGTTCAAGGAGTCTTCCCTGCCTTCCCCCTCAATGCCAGGTTGACAGGATCCCAGTGTGCCCCCAGCACCACTGAGCAGGAATTACAAGCGACTGTCTATGATGAAGACCTAATGTTACCTCGGAGACTAGAGCTTTTCAGTCTGTCTGAAGCCCTGAATCAATGCTTGTCCTACAGCAAGCACTCAGTACTGTAAGTACCAAAAAGAGATAGAAGAAAAAATGGGGCTGGAAAGATGGCCCAGCAGTTAAACACATATACTGCTCTTTGAGATGATCCAAGTTCAGTTCCCAGTACCCACTTCAGGGGGCTCAACATCACTCCAGCTTCAGAAGCATCCGACACCCCTGGTCTCTGGGCACCTGCATGCATATGGGCATAGCCACACAGAGACATATACATATAACTTAAAAAATAATAAGATCATCTTTTTTAAGAAAGAAAAAAGTAATGAAGCATTATCAAAATATCAAGTTTTGAACCTGACCAAAATGTATAAGGTTAAAAAAAAGAGAGAGAGAATGTGTCAACTAAGAAAATGTCTGACAATATAGCAAATATCTAAAGAGGATATCCAATGAGGAAATAGTCTCACTGCGATATCTGAATGTAATGAAGACTGAGGGGCTGGAGAGATGGCCCAGCTGTTAAGAGCACTGGCTGCTCTTGCAGAGGAACCAGGTTCAATTCCCAGCAACCACATGGCAGCTCACAATCATCCATAACTCCAGTTCTAGAGAATCCAATGCCGTGTTTTGACATCCTTAGTCACCAGTCACACACATGGTGCATTTTTTTAGGTTTAAAATAAACCTTAAAAAAAAAAAAAAAAAAAAAAAAAAAAAAAAAAAGACTGTGAAAACCAGACCACAAATTTTATGCACCGAAGCCAAGTATGCTGATCCTTGGAGAATGATTCTCAACCAGGGATTCTTGTCCCTTAAGAGACATTCAGAAACATCTAGGGATACTTATGATTGTCACGAGTGAAAGATGTAACTGACATCCAGTGAGGATCAAGGATGCTGCCAAGCTTCCTACAGAGCATGAAAGCCCCTACAATCAAGAATTAATTACTTGGTCCAAGATGCAAATGTACCAAGGTTGATGATGAGCCCTGTGTAGATAGATAAAGCCACACAAATGTACACTTGACAAAAGCAACCAGATGAAACAAAAAGGTATTAAGATTTAAAATTCAGAAGAATCAGCATGCAGACTAAAAATCACAAGATGGCCCAGTGTAGAGGAGCACACCTTTAATCCCAGCACTCAGTAAGCATAGGCAGCTAGGTCTCAGGGTTTAAGGACAGCCTTGTCCATACAGAGTTCCAGGGCTACACAATGACACCCTCCCTCAAATCAAAACAAAGCAAACACACAACCAGCAAAGACAATGTTCTGTTTGATATAAACGATGGTTATGTGATTATTTGTGGTATGTATTTTCCAGGTCCTAAAGTCAATCATATCTTCAGATACTGAAGCAGCTTGAACATTCCAGAGTCATTTCAAAGTGCTGTAGAAAAATTAAATAATCAAGTGCACTGTAATGAAATTTCATTCATCGGGCTTGGACTCTGGACATTTGGGCAGTTTCTACAAACCACAATTCTCAAAGGAAAAGCATCAAGAAGGTAAAGAAATGGCTCCAGGATCTGAAAGCAATTCCCAAAGAGGAACTGCACAGTGTGTGACTTTGCTACATTGAAAGGAAAAATACTCATTTGATTGTATATTTTGGTCTGCTTATTATTTAAAAAATCTAGCCAGGTGATGGAGGCACACGGCTTTAGTCCCAGCACTTGGGAGGTAGAGGCAGGTGGATCTCTTAGTTCGAGGCCAGTCTGATCTACAGAATGAGTTCTAGGACATCCAGGGATACACAGAGAAACCTCTTGAAATGTCTTGGGGGGGGGAGCGGGGACGGACGGACAAAAAACTACAATACATTATAGTTATATCACAAACCAAGAGTTTAGGAATCTTCTATGTATACCAAATTATATCAGTGCTTAACTATGTATTTAATCACAGTGATGATTTTATTCTCTCATAAAGTCATAGAGATGTGCTATAGGGTGCAAAGTGGCTGAACAGGTAAGGTACTTGCTGCTGAGCCCGACAGCCTTGGTTCCATCTTTGGGACCCACATGGTGAAGGAGAGAACTGACTCTCACCATGGTATACACGCTACCACACACACACAAACGACACACAAGGTAATTTGCAAAATTAGAGAAGAGAAAGAAAAATGTGCTATACTCTTGCCCATCCATGGCATCCTTACAGGGTTTATGCAGAGGCACTCAGTGTTGGTCACGGTGAAGGGATCATACTTGTCTGCAATGACCAGCAGATCAGGCACAGGGTACACTCTCAGAGTATAATCATATGCCCAGTGGACGGGGCAGACATAAAGAGGCAGAGGAGTCAGATGTCCCTGAGATAAGACAGTCTTTACAAACTACAACAGAACACAAAACAAAACAAAACAGCTCATCAGTGAAAGCAAAAACCATGAAACAAGTAGTTTTAAATTAAGTATTGATTTCCATGAAGACCTGGAATATCTACAAAAAAAAAAAAAAAAGCCTTGAGTCACAGAACATGAAGAAACATTGCTCTTAGAATGAAATTATCACATATTCTAGGGAAAAACAATCTAAGTTTTCATTTAATATCATTTATCATAACACTGACCCTCTCTAGTCATTCTGAATCAACCGTAGATATAATAAAGTCATTTACTACTTCAACTCATTAAAAAAAAAGGGGGTGTGTGGTAATCTGTACTCCCACCAATTAGAAGGCTGTGTATTGCTATGAATTTGAGGCCAGCCTAGGCTACAGAGAGAGACCTTGTCTCCAAAAAAAAAAAAAAAAAAAAAAGAAATCTAAAATAATAATAATAATATTTGATACTGCTGGACATGATAGTACATGCCTGTTGTCCCAGCTACAGAGACGGCTAAGAGGATTATTGGAGCCTATGAGTTTAGGCCAGCCTGACTAACTCAGTAAGACCCATCTCTTAAAAAACAAACAAACAAACAAAAAAAAAAAAACAATTATAACAATTTCACAGGGCTGGTAGGATTGCTCAGTGGGTACAGCGCTTGCCACCCACAATGCAAGCCTGGTGACTTGAGGTGGGTCCACTCCCCATGGAAAGGCGGAAAGAGAACGGACTTCACAAGCTGCTGCTCTCTGGCTTCCATACGTGTGCCACCCACACTATATACACACAAGAGGAAAAGTAAAAATTACAGCTTCATAGTGTAAGTCAGGGGTCAGTAGCCAGTCAACCCAGCTACGCAGTAAGACTATCTTTAAAAAGAAAAAGAAATTTGTAACAAAACATAAAAGTGATTTACTTCATACCTCTCAATGACAACTGTGTGTTTGAGAACTTTGAACTTACAAGATAAACACTGCATGTGCTGATGTGGACACACCATAGGAAATACATAGGCAGATCTCTGTGAGTTCAAGGCCAGCCTGGGCTACCAAGTGAGTTCCAGGAAAGGCGCAAAGCTACACAGAGAAACCCTGTCTCGAAAAAAAAAAAGAAATATGTAATAAACCTGAGAAATATGAGCATCTTTAAAAATAACACACATATTATGAAGTAAATCTAGGAGGTCTCAGGGAAACCGAGAAGCTTCAAACGAAGCCCCTGCTTGCTCTGGCCTTCCATCTGTCTCTAGGTTCTTCAGCAGAAAGCCACAACCCCGACATAAGAACAGAACTCCACTGCCATGGTACACCACAAGGAACAGCAAAACACAAGCGCACAGGGCTTAACTAAGTTCACAAAGCACAGCATTTAAAGGAGTTCAATCAAAGCCGGGCGGTGATGGCGTACGCCTTTAATCCAGCACTCAGGAGGCAGAGGCAGGCGGATCTCTGAGTCAAGGCCAGCCTGGTCTACAGAGCGAGTTCCAGGACAGCCAAAAGAGGAACTGTCTTGAAAAACAAACAAACAAAGAAAAACAAACAAAATAGTTTAATAAAACAGAAAAGCCCACAAGAGCTGAAGAGATGGCTCAGTGGTTAAGCAGTCATGAGGACCCGAGTTCAGATCCCAGCACCCATGTCAGACTGCTTGCCAACACCTGTAACTCAGCTCCAAGGGACCCAATGCCCTCTTCTGGCTTCCATACATGTGCACATACATGTGCATACTATGCTCACAGAGATACACACACAGAAATGACAAAACTAAAAAATAAATCTTTTAAAACAAAACCAAGGACTGGAGTACTGACTCAGTGGTTAAGAGCACTGTGGCTCTTGCTCAGGACCAGGGTTCGATTCCCAGCACCCACATGGGGGCTCACAACCCTCTCTAACTCCAGTCCCAAGGAATCCAATGCCGCCTCCATAGGCATCAGGCACAGCCATGGCACACGTACATACATGCAGGTAAAACATCCATATACACAATTTAATAAATAAATACAAAACAAAAGGTAGTTTACTGAAGAAGACTACTTACATGAGTAGGAATATCCAAACTGCTACTAGGAAAACGGACACAGTTTCGACACATTTTATTCACTAAGTCTTCACGAAAGACAATAATTTCTTGTGTACAATACTGAATTCTGAAATAAAGCAGTAGTTGAATATTTGACTTCCTCAGAGAAAAAAATGATTTTGAAAGTCTTTTAATATCAATATCACCCATTGCACTTCTCAATGGTCAACCAGTCTATCTCATCTGTTCTCCAATGCAATTATTTAAAGCTCTATCTATCTATCTGTCTATCTATCTATCTATCTATCTATCTATCTATCTATCTGTCTGTCTGTCTGTCTGTGTGTGTGTGTGTCTGTGTCGCACACATGCAGAGTGCTAGGGTTTGAACTAAGCCCTTTACATTTTCCATGAAAGCACTCTACCACTGAGATGTGCTCCCAGCCCTTTACTAAGTTCTAAATAAGTGCCCAACACTATGCAAAGATTAGTGAACAGAACAGAAGAAAAAGATACGAGTCTTACACACTTGACATTCTCATGCTGGAAGAGGGCAGAGAAATTAAAGACATGATAATGATGTCTGTTGGAAAAGAGAGACAGGTGAAGAGGGATCACACTCTGGGAGGAGAGGGTTTAGAAGGCTGGAGGATTAAGACAGGATTAGAGCCAGTGCTGTGGGATGTTCTGTATGGCAAATGTGTTGCTCTGATTAGTTAGTAAATAAAACACTGATTGGCCAGTAATCAGGCAGGAGGAAGTATAGGCGGGACAAGAAGGAAAAGAATTCTGGGATGTAGAAGGCTGAGTCAGAGACACTGCCAGCTGCCACCATGACAAGCCGCACGTGAAGATGCCGGTAAGCCATGAGGCAAGGTATAGATTTATGGAAATGGATTAATTTAAGCTATAAGAACAGTTAGTAAGAAGCCTGCCATACAGTTTGTAAGCAATATAAGTCTCTGTGTTTACTTGGTTGGGTCTGAGTGGCCGTGGGACTGGCGGGTGAGAGAGATTTGTCCTGACTGTGGGCCAGGCAGGAAAACTCTAGCTACAAGCCAGGAAGGCTCATCAGACACAGTGACCTAAGACATCTGGAAGCGGGCACTGCAGGCGGGGGAAGAGGCAAAACACAGGACCCAAGGCTGGAGTGTGCCTTGCATGCTTGGGACGCAGACACGGACGTGAGGAAGTAACCGGGAGAGGAAATTAAAGCGGAAACAGCGCATCACGCAGGGTGGCCATGACTACCTCTGCAAGGATGAGAGACCCCATCTTTCAAGACAGGAGGGCAACAGGACATGGTCTCTACAGGAAGGAGTGGAAGCCAGAGGCCACTTTAGAGGTTAATGATCCAGATTAGCAGGACCGGCGGGTCATAAATGTGAGAGGTGGCCTTTGAAGTTGATTGGGATACCTCAAAAACTGTGTGTAAGGGAAACCTCCATGGTTATGGCCTGAGCAATTGGAAAATCAAAGGTACCACAAAATGAGATGGGGAAGGCCCCAGAACAGGTGAGAGATGGTAGCTAGGGGAGGATCAGAGCTGTCATTTATCTACCAGACATCCAGGAAAAGATGACAGTGGACACCTGGACCCGAGAGTATGGGATTCAGGAGAAAGCTGGAAACACTGTTGCCAACACAGACGATAAATTCACTATTAGTTAGGTATTTGCATATAGTTAAAATATTCTTCAAACCTTGAGGAATCCAAAATCAAATTTTCTTTTTAGATTTACTCAAATTTCAGAAATAAATTTTTTAAATTAAACAAAAGAAGTTAAACACAAAATGCTGTTATTTACCTGCAAGGATTAGTAGTGAAAACTGAGAAAGGTACCCTTTGTCTGAATTCCTTCGTGATGCTTTCAGCAAGTGGCGGCCTATAAAAACAATGTGATACAGGATGTGTTTACAGATTTTACACCATTCTCCTGACTGCCAAAAAACAGAAAACAAATGTGAGCAAAGATTACCTTGGTAAGATGGAACCAAACCCAGGGTCCTCCGGACCAGGCACAAACACAAAACGGCTACTGTGGGAAAACCCAACACCACCATTAGAAATAACAAACAAAGTGTGACACCCCCGGGGGCAGAAATTAACTCACTGCCTTCCACTTCTTTTGTTTTTTTGAGTAGACGTCTTGCTATGTAGCCTGGAATCTGCAATCCTCTTGCCTCAATCTCCCCGGTACTCGGGTGCCATTATGCCTACCTACAATTTTTTTTTATTTTATGCATTTTAATAAACTGCTAAAAGTCTCCAATCTAAAACTATGCATTGGCAGCATGGTGACCAGTGCATCTGCACGGTCCAGTCACTGAGGATGCTTTAACTGTGGCTAGTGTGGCCGACGGACTGAATCTTAAGTAATTTTACATGTGTGTGTATGCTTGCACACACGTGCACATATATGTATGTTCAAGCCTGTGTCTGCTATGGCACACATGTGGAATTCAGAGGACATCTTGTAGGAGTTGGTTTTCTCCTTTATGGGTCTCAGGAATCGAACTCAGTTACCAGGCTTGGCAAGCACCTCTTCCCACCCAGCCACCTTGCTGGTCCAGATTGATTTGTCTTTACAGAGGTTCATGAGGACCGTGATGATCATGCGGAAGGTCCATCTCCAAACTAGTGTCACCAAAAACTACAGATCAGCTTGCCAGTCTGCCTTCTAAGTTTGGTTTCACTATAAATCCAGAGAGCAGGCTAACACACATGAGGATGTGAGAATTTTACCCTGGGATCTTTTAACACTCTCAACTTTTTCTACAGGCAATTTCTTTATAATCATTGATATAAATAAACTTCATGATTCATTAAAAAAAAAACTATTTTGGATTAAAAACAAAAAAAGGTAGATCGTTACCTTTGGTGGATACTTGGGTATTCACATATTATGTCTGCCAAAGACTTTAGGGAGTCTAAAAAATTTCAAAGATATTTAATTTAATTTGTATAAATCCATAAAGTTACAGTTGATTAAGTACAACCCTATAGCTCTTTAATAAAATTAAAGTATTATACATAATTTATCAATATAATTTATATAAACATAGAAACACTCTTAATGATTTGTTTGTTTTTCAAGACAAGTTTCTCTGTGCAGCCCTGGCTGTCCTGGAACTCGCTCTGTAGACCAGGCTGGCCTTGAACTCACAGAGATTCACCTGCCTCTGCATCTTGAGTGCTGGTATTAAAGGGGTGCAGTACCACTCAGCTTAGAAACACTTTTATAAACAAGATCTTCAATACCTTTCAAAGTCTGAACTTGATTTTTTCCATATGGTGCAGATGAGAAATTACCACAGAGAATGAAGCAGGTTGGAGGAGCCGGGGAATAACCTAGAGAACAAAAGAACACAGCTTTTCAAGGAGAAAATTTTGTTTTATTTATTTAATTATTTTTGAGACAGGATCTCACTATACAGCCCTAGCTAGCCTGGAATCCAGTGATCCACCTGCCTCTGTTTTCCAAGTGATAGGATTAAAGGCGTACATCATCACGCTTCGCTAGCTTTAACTGTGAAAGCTTTGGTTTTGTTTTTTTGTTTGTTTGTTTTTGTTGTTGTTGTTTTTTCCGGAGCTAAGGACTGAACCCAGGGCCTTGCGCTTGCTAGGCAAGCACTCTACCACTGAGCTAAATCCCCAACCCCTGTTTTGTTTTGTTTTTAAAACAGATTGCCTATGTTGCCCAGACTGGTCTCTAATCATGGCTCCATCCCCCACCTCAGGCTCCCATGTACCAGGGCCCACAGATGCGCTCTACCACAATAGCATGGCAGACATTTACTTTTAGGACACAACCCCTCAGAGCAGTTCAAGAAAGAGTACAAAAATACTATGTACCGGAAAACATTATGTGAAGCTTCTCCAACACTTGCACTTGGTCCAACCAAACATCAGACACAAACACAAACATGGCGTCCTTGTTCTCATCTTCCAGCTGTCTCAGTTTCGCAGAAGTCTTCACTGATGCATTAGAAGGCCCTCCAAAAAAATTAATATTTCCATAGTACGCCCTATATAATTACAACACGGTTATCTCCTATACCATGTCTAGTCACCAAGAAAGTAAAAATGTGCCAGATACAACAATCATGCAACACAGTATTCTAGACATGAAGTATGCTATCTGCAAATTAATTAAATAATACAGTATTCCAGACATGAAGTATGTTGCCTGCACATCATTTAAAAACATACGCGCGCACGCACACATGCACACACGCACGCACGCATGCACGCACGCGCGCACACACACACACACACACACACACACAGAACAGGCTATAAAGGGATACCCAGTATGCATGCTTCAAAAGCTGTACTCAGATCAGCTGTGATTACCCGCAAGACTGTCCAGAGCCCCCCAGCAAGGTCGGGCCTACTGGCAGTCTTCACAGGAGGGGATGGGGCAGTAAATAGAACCTCAGTGGAGAGTCCAGACACTGCACATGGCTGTATGTAATCCTGGCCCAGTTACAGTCTTGGGAGGTGTAAGGTGAACTGAGGAGAATGGACTCCATCTATGCACAATCATCGTCCATGCTGGGGCGAGACTTTTCAATAGGTCCCCCATGATGCTGTAAGCTCACTAAAGCCACCGTTTCACCAGGCAGATGTGAGTACAGCTGGTCCTCAGGTCTGCCACTGATGCCCTAGCAAGTCTCCTCAGGACAGGTTACAGGAACAGCACACTTTAGTGCCACAGGAGCAAGTCAAGTCCCCTCAGCGGCTCCCCTGGCTGGAGCTTCTCGTCCAACCCCTTCTGTATGAAGCAAGAGGGCAGTGCTCCCCTCTACCTCGGCGTCACAGGTGCCTGGCAACTCATTTTGTTCCACTGTTCGTGCACCACGGAGCCACACACTGCACACTGACAGGGATTTGGACTAGACTCCATAAATAATGAGAATTATCTATACAGGTAATTCATATAGATACATAAATCGTAACAAAGTATACGCTCATTAAATTCATTTTTCTTTTGATGCCTTTATAGTCTATTTTTTTTTAATTTTCACTTTAAAATTTTTGAGTATTTGTGTGTGTGTGTATGTGTGTGTGTGTGTGTGTGTGTGTGTGAGAGAGAGAGAGAGAGAGAGAGAGAGAGAGAGAGAGAGAATGTATGTCACACAATTGTACCTGTGGTGGTGGGGGGGGGGAGGAAGAATGCATGTCATGTGAGCGTGTACCTGTGGAGACCAAAAGCGGGCATCAGATCTAGAGCCAAGACACGTGAGTTTCCATTGCTTTTTCCATTTCAACACAAAGTGTAGACACCGGGTAGTGACTGAGATAATGTAGTGACATTACATTCGCTAATGCCAGTATACAAATTCCTGTGGCACAGAACTCAAGCGCTTTAATACCTTGTTGTACTAGCGGGCTCAGTGGGTGGGAATCCAAAGGCATTGACATGAAACACTTGATCTTCAAACCAACCTAAAAAAATACAAAACAAATGGGTAACAAATCACTTTTATCTGTTCATTTTTGAAAAGGCAAATCCACGTCACATAAAGCAATGAATTCAACTACAGAAGTCACCAATCTTACTGAGCTATCCAACTCCAGAGCCACGGACCGTCCCCATTTTATAAGGAAAACTACCTTAAACAAGCACACCCCAGCCCAACAGACTCATAATTTAGGGTGGGGTGAAAGGGGATTCATGGCACACGTCAGAGGAAAGAGAGAGCAGCCACATCGATGAGAAGTCATTGAGTGTGTGACCCCTTTTAAAGTCCAAAGGAGACTTTCAGTCTTACAAGCTGCGACTCACTGCACAGCGTGCACATGGGTGGTTTTCAGTACACACGGGCTGTGCCGCTTTCTCCAATGTCTAATCTCAAGACGTTTTCCTCAGCCCTGAAACCTTTCCAACAGCACGCTTCTCAAGAGTCCCCTGCTCATTGTGCCAAGGTCACATGCTTGTCGTGAATGTCCTCTGGAATGACATCCTAAGGTGTCTTCCCCAAGTAGGAACAGTTTGACTATCCAGCAAGGACAGGAAAAGGGCACATCGCTTACCTTCAGCCAGGACAAAGCATGCCTCGGTGTACAGGCCACTGTGGAACTGGTACAGAGCAGCTGAGGAAGAGTTCGATGCCAGCATACTGCCTGAGCAACAGGGCACTTCTAGCTTTGGGGTGTTGTTCTAGATTTCTCTTAGGGGCTTGTACTGCTCTTAGAAGGGAGGTCTTGTTTGTTTGTGGTTGGGGGAAGGTTGAGACATGTAGCCCAGACTGGCCTCAGAACTCCTAAAACTCAGTGCTGGGATTAAAGGTGTGCACCACCACTGCCCGGTCTGAAAAGAGTTTTAAACGATAAACCGCAGGAGGGCAAGATGGCTCAGTAGGTAAAGACACTCACTGGCAAGACTGAGTTCAACACTCAGCACCCACATGGTAGGAGAAACCAAACCCCTGCGAGTTGTCCTGTGACGTCCACATACACACCAATGGATATACATCACACACACAGACACAGACAGACACAGACACACACACACACACACACAAATTATAATTTTTAAATTAAAACATTATAATAAACTGAAAACTTCACAATGATGTATATGTCAGTCGTGGCATGTTATAAGTTTCTCCAGGGATTTCTCCAGATTCCCCAATAAGAAAGACTTTAGTCTCTAAAAGTGTGTCTGTATTCCAATGTTACCACCACATACAAGTTATACTGGAAATCCAAAGAGACACGTTTAAGAATGACATAAAAGCAATTTCCTCTCTTGTGGAATATTTGATCACACCCCGTAAAGATGTGTCTCTGTCCTTCTTTGCTTGCTTAAGGCACCTTCTGACTGGGTTAATATAGAACTGAATGGTCAATAGCTAGGCAGGAGAGGGAGAGAGAGGAACTTAGAGGAAGAATCTGAGAGGCGAGAGATTCACTAGCGAGGCACAGAGGAGGTCAGATGTATGGATGGTATTGAGGAGCGCTAACGACTCACATGACAGAATGTAGATTAATATAAATGGGTTAATTTCAGTTTTAAGAGCTAGTTGGGAACAAGCTTAAGCTAAGACCAAGGTTTCATATTTAATAAAATGTCTATGTGTCATAAAAAAAAGCAATTTCCCAGTTCCTTTAACTTAATCATTTTATTTACTTATGTATTTATTATGTTTGTAGTGCTTTGTAGGTGCTCTCCAAAGAAGCTAAACTCCCAGCCTGAAAACAGAGTTCTCGTTTTAAATTTTCAAAAGTTTATTAGTTTGTTCTGTTTTACATGTATGGGTGTTTTGCCTACATGCATGTCTGTAGCCTGAGGAGACCAGAAGAGGGCATCAGACCCCCTGGAACTGGAGTTATAGATGGTTGTACGTGGCCTTGTGGGTGCTGGGAATTGAACCCGGATACTATAGCAGCAGCTGCCCTTATCTGTTGAGCTATCTCTTCAGCCCCTAGTTTTTTGGTTTTTTTTTTTTGGAAACAGGGTCTCACTATGTAGCCCTGGCTGGCCTGGAGCTCACTATGTAGACAAGGCTGACCTTAAACTCAGAGACTGGCCTGCCTCTGTCTCTGGAGAGCTGGGATTCAAGGCGTGTGCCACCACACCTGACTCAGAATTTCTTTTTTTGGTTTTCAAGACAGGGTTTTGCTGTGCAACAGACCTGGCTGTCCTGGAACTCACTCCGTAGCCCAGGCTGGCCTCAAACTCACAGAGATCCACCTGCCTCTGCCTTCCTAGTGCTGGAATTAAAGGTGTTCGCCATCAAATCCAGTCAGATTTTTTTTTTCTTTAAGGATATAGCTTTACTAAGATCCAGCTGTACTGTTCCGGTGGGATCTTCCAGGAAAAACTTCCCCTAAAACAGAATTAAATGAAACAGACTCACGTTTGTGTAAAAATGAATCCTATTACAGATAATTAAAGGACCACCAAGTGTGACAACAGGACGCAACAGAGAGGCATGGATCTGGAGGTGTAATACCCAGTCCACATTTTTGCGCTTATTTCTTGGCAGCCTCAGACTAACCACTTCCCCGAGACTCCCAGTCACTGAGGAACAGGTGCTGCAGACCACGGGGTGACAGGGAAGGCCCCGGCTGCTCGCCACTCGGCCTCACCAGATGCTTTACTAAGAGAATGACCAGGACCTCCAGGTCACCAGGATGTGGTCAGCAGCTCGCTCATTCCGAAACCCAGAGTCAGTTCAAGCAGGGGTCACTCCGGGGCTACCCGGAGGCTATGCAAATTGAACACCTGGTCAGTCTTTCCCTCCAAGGACAGAAAACTGGACACAGGTGAAGAGGGTAGCTACTGGGCTTTCTGTGAAGAATGTGTTCCTGTGGTTTTTATGAAAATGCATTGCCATAGCAGCAATGCATCGCCAAATGCAAGTCCAAAAAGATAAAAAGTAAGCCTGGCAGCCTCCACATACCTCTTTCAACTGGGTTATCATTCCAAGGACAATCACGTCGCCAACTTTGCTTGTACTACCCAGTAAAGTTTCTATTGTTTTAAGCTAAAATAAAACAGAATAAATCCTTAACGATTAAAAGCATATTCTAATTTCCTTACAGATAAGTAAATGCCAAGTACAAGTTTGCTACATATAGCTGCTTTACAGTAAGAAGATTAATCTGCAAGTTTAGTTTCCTCCTACAAAAAGCTAAATGTCAAATGTATAATGAACAAAAATGTAACCAAAGAAATCAAATACAGGGATTCATGCCTAAGGACAGAGGAATGCTGTGTCTGAGGCCAGCCTGGACCTCAGTGAGTTCGAGCACAGCCCAGGCTATAAACACACAATCTTAAAACAGAACAAAACACACACACACACACACACACACACACACACACACACACACACACACACAGGAGAAGAAATGTATGGTTACCAATGACTAATGCATCACAATGCATTCCTCATGGACAGTAAATATTTATTGTTTTTGTTTTATTGTGTTTTGTTGTTGTTTGGTTTGGTTTGGTTTTTCAAGACAAGGTTTCTCTGTGTAGTCCTGGCTGTCCTGGAACTCACTCTGGAGACCAGGCTGGCCTCGAACTGAACTCAGAGATCGGCCTGTCTCGGCCTTCTGAGCACTAGGATTAAAGGCGTGTGTCACCACTGCCTGGCTTGTTTGGTTGTTATACAGCCCTAGCTGGCCTGATACTCCTTGTATAGTACGGGCTGGTCTTGAACTGGCAAGTGCTGGACTCACAAGCATATACCATATAATTTTCATACTGGGGCAAGGGGCATGCATCCATATTGAGTATTGAGGGAGTCCATTCCCTCCTTCACCATAAGGCGTCTAGTCCAGGTCATGAGGCTTGGCAGCAGGGACCTCACCTGCTGAGCCACCTTGACAGCCTTATTTATTATTTTTTCAATTATTTTTTCACGGTTATATACGTTTGTGTACTCAAGCAAGAGTGTGTCATGGTGTAGCTGCGGAAGTCAGAGGACACTTTGAGGGAGTTTCTCCTTCCACCATGTAGGTCCTATGGAGCAAACTCTGCTGGGCAAGGTGGTGACAAACACCTTTCCCCCCTGGGCCATCTCGCCGGCCCTGTTTTTACTTTTCAAGACAGTCGGCCACGTTGCCAGGGTAGGCTAAAACTCTCAACTCTTCTGCTTTTGCTTTTTCAGTGGCAGAATGGTAGGTGTCATCATGATTTATTTGGTGAGTACTACTTAAAACTTAATGAGTCTGGGGAGCTAGAAAGCTAGCTCAGCAATTAGGAATATTTACTGATCTTGCAGAAGACCTGGCTTTGGTTCACAACACCCATATGTGGCAGTTCATAACTGCCTGTGACTGCCAGGGGATCTGCTGCCCTCTTCTGGTCTCTGTGGGCATTGCACTCACATGGTACACATAGACAAGCAGGCATAAAAATCTTAAAATTAAGAAAGTTAAAGTGTTGTTCAAAAAAATTAATGTTTTTTTCAAAATTTATACCCTAATTATATTTAGTATTCCTTAAAGTTGTTATTTATATTCTCAGCCTGATAATTATACTTTATATCAGAAAGTCAAAGCTAGGTATGGTAGTACACACCTTGAACACCAGCACTCTGGAGGCAGAGACTGGTAGATCTCTGTGAGTTTGAGGCCAGCCTGGTCCACATAGCAATGTCTGAGCTACATAGATAGATTTTGTCTCAAAATGAAAAGGAGGAGGAGGAGGAGGAGGAGGAAGAAGGAGAAGAAGGAGAAGAAGAAGAAGAAGAAGGAGGAGGAGGAGGAGGAGGAGGAGGAGGAGGAGGAGAAAGGAAGTAACAATTAGGTTACCATTTTTTTGTGGTGATGTAGCCTTGGCTGGCCTCAAACTCACTGTGTTGACCAGGCTAGCCTTAGACTCATAAAGATTCCCAGTGCTGGGATGAAAGACATGAACGAAAGAATATATACTCAGCCTTCTGTATCTATGGATTCTATCCCTGTGGTTTCAACTAATTTGGGCTCAAAAATATTTGAAAAAAAAGTTCTGTCTGTATTGAGCATATACAGATTTTTTTCTTTTCTTTTTTTTAACGATTTATTTATTTATTGTGTATACAGCATGTATGACCAAAAGAGGGCACCAGACCTTATTACAGATGGTTGTGAGCCACCATGTGGTTGCTGGGAATTGAACTCAGGACCTCTGGAAGAGCAGTCAGTGCTCTTAACCTCTAAGCCATCTCTCTAGCCCAAGATTTTTTTTCTTTTCTTAAACCACTATCAGAGATCTAACCTAGGACCTCATGCAGGCTGGTCAAGGGTTCTACCACTGGGTTACATCCCACAACTACATAAGCTTGTTATTCTTTTTTTTTTTTTTTTGGTTTTTCGAGACAGGGTTTCTCTGTGTAGTTTTGCGCCTTTCCTGGAGCTCACTTGGTAGCCCAGGCTGGCCTCGAACTCACAGCGATTCGCCTGGCTCTGCCTCCCGAGTGCTGGGATTAAAGGCGTGCGCCACCACCGCCCGGCCAAGCTTGTTATTCTTATCTTCTAAGCAATAACTTCCATTGTATTACAAATTATAAGTTATCTAGGAATGATTAAATATATAGGAGGATGCATAAGCTATATATAACTAATATGCCATGTGATTGGAGGACTGGAGTTACATTTAAAAAACATCAACGTGAAGCAACATAGTACAAAGACATAACAAAATACTGTTGTTTTTAGAATCAAACCCAGGGCTTAGATATGCTAGGCAAGTGTTCTATCACTCAGCTCCGCCCCCAGCCCTCCAAATACGTATGAAACACACTATTTTTGTAGTTTATAAAAGGAAATTTCCGCTCAGATTCTATAGATAGTCTATTTGGGTTTCCGCTTGCTCTTAAGTGTTGCTTAAATAGGAAACAAACCATCACAGACACAGAACTGAACAGAGCTACACATTATTTAGCCATGTAAGTCTCAAAAGTATTTTGACAAAGAGAAGAGAAAGCATTGCTTCTGGGCCGTGGACATGCACGCTGACATCAGAAACCTAACACACGCGACACAGACAGACTCTGGTAGGGAGATGTGAGTCATGGCCATTTCCAAGAAGACATAAATTATACTGTAATAGAGTCAAGTGCAGAAACTGTCGAATACTACCAGTGTTTTCTCTTTGTGTGCCACCACTGAACATTAATTTTTGTTTTTTAAAACAGAGCCTCATGCAGCCCACGTCGGCCTCAAACTGACGACAGAGCTGAGGATGAGCTTGGATTCCTCGCTCCCCTGCCTCCACCCAGGTGCGAGGATCACAGGTCCGCACCACCACACTCTCAAACGTTAGTTTAACCTCATCCAGTACTACTGTTCCAGTCTCCAACAGAGCCCTCAGCACCATGAATTCTGATCCACCAAGGCAGAGAACCTAATGAACACCCAAGAGGTTTCCTCAAAATCCACCAAGACCCTCAGGAAACTGGCAAGGCCCAGACAGAAGAAGCAAGGACTGTCCCTGAGCAGGGTTCTGAGCACTGGCGAGGAGAGAGCTACAGACAGACAGACTGACAGTGGCCAGGCCAGGCCTACGGCGGAACCAAAAATGACAGAGATGTTTGGGAATCACCTTCCAAACTCTGAAAGCAGAAGGTGCACACAGTCCAGCTCTCCCTCATTCAAGTTACAACTGCAGGGCGGGCCCCTCTGTGTTCTCACACTCACTCCTCCCTGTCTCTTCTGTACGCCAGGGGTGGGGGTCCTGAAACCAATGTTCCTCTGATACCTCACGTTTTCCTTACAGTGGATATGGCACATTTTAGTCTAACAAGTCTGGTGATCAACAGAGGATGGGCAACGATCAGTGCTGTGAGTGAGGGCACAAAGGGTAATGAAAAGCTGATCAGAAAGCCGGCCCAGGGCTTAGGAGGACTAGTGTTGGAGGCCAGAGACTATGTGGATGCTTCCCTGGTACCAGGCCTGCTCCAAAGATGAATTAACCTCTACTGAAGGGCTACAGAACCCACAGCATTCGGCACGGTCCTTACCAGCAACTGTCAGGCAGCCAGGCCTACAAGCCAGTGTAACAGGTACACGAGTTTATTTTCATTTAAAATTCAATGAACTAAGCCGGGCGGTGGTGGCGCACGCCTTTAATCCCAGCACTCGGGAGGCAGAGCCAGGCGGATCTCTGTGAGTTCGAGGCCAGCCTGGGCTACCAAGTGAGTCCCAGGAAAGGCGCAAAGCTACACAGAGAAACCCTGTCTCGAAAAACCAAAAAAAAAAAAAAAAAAAAAAAAATTCAATGAACTAGCCAGGCATGGGAGGCAGAGGTATGTGTGTCTGGGGCCAGCTCTCTACACAGTGAGTTTCAGGCCAGCCAGGGTATATAGTAAGATCTTATCTCAAGCAAAAAAAATTAAAAAAAAAAAAATCAATGAATTAAAAGTAGCTAGCCAGGCAGGATGGTTCACTGGTGAAAAATTCTTGCCACCAAGTCTAATGTCCTAAGTTCAATGCCCAGGTTACACATGGTGGAAGAAAGAACCAGCTCCTGCAAGTTGTCCTCTGACTTCCACATGGGCCACAGCACACATAAAAATAAGTGCACAAAAAAGTAGCAATAAACATTACACTTGTATCACTATAATACAGCTCCCAAATAATTAAGACAATGCTCAAACCTGGAATTTGCTCCCGCTTTCCTCAGGGTGTGAGCCTATCACCGGAGGGGTAAATAATTCGTGTCTGTGTGTCCTCTGTAAAAAAGAGAGAGTCTTATGAATCACTGAACTAGACATTAAAAAAGATGAGTCATTAAAACACCAAAGACAAAACACTGTCCCTAAGCTGTTACTGTTGCTTCTTCTCATCACATGTGAAAACCTGTATTAGTTTAACAGCAGGCAAACACCTAGCAATTCCCCCTCTGCAAACCCAGGGCCCTGCACCAGCGAGGCAACTCTATCACAGAGCTAAATCCCCAACCCCTACAGCAACTCCTAAAACAAAAAGTATTTAAAAGCCCGAGCTTGGAAGCTAGCAAGAGAGAGAGAGAGAGAGAGAGAGACAGAGACAGAGAGAGACAGAGAGAGAAGCTACTGTGGTAGTTTGAAAGACCCCCAAAAGGAGTGGCACTATTAGAAAGTGTAGGTTTTTTGGAGTAGGTATGACCTTGTTGGAGAAAGTGTGTCTCATATATGCTCAAGCCATGCCCAGTGTCTCAGACCACTTCCTGTTGCCTGTGGGTCAAGATGTAAGAGCTCTCGACTACCTCTCTAGCACCACATCTGCCTGCATGCTGCCTTGCTTCCCACCATGATAATAATGAATTAACCTCTGAAACTAGCCAGGCGGTGGTGGCGCACGCCTTTGATCCCAGCACTCAGGAGGCAGAGCCAGGCGGATCTCTGTGAGTTCAAGGCCAACCTGGTCTACAGAGCGAGATCCAGGACACCAGAACTACACAGAGAAACCCTGTCTCGAAAAACAAAACAAAACAAAAGACAAAAAAACAAAACCTCTGAAACTGTAAATGAGCCACCTCAATTAAACGTTTCCTTTGTAAGAGTTGCTGTGGTCATGGTGTCTCTTCACAGCAATAGAAACCCTAAGACACCACCATACAACACAGTACTGTAAGGACTGGCTGTACACCAGGCCAAAGAGATCATTTAACAAGACCCAAATGAGGGGATACGGAAGGAAGAAAAAGAGGGTGATAACAAGAAACTTCAGGGGCAGTGGTGGCGCACGCCTTTAATCCCAGCACTCGGGAGGCAGAGGCAGGCGGATCTCTGTGAGTTCGAGGCCAGCCTGGGCTACCAAGTGAGTCCCAGGAAAGGCGCAAAGCTACACAGAGAAACCCTGTCTCAAAAAAAAAAACAAAAAACAAAACAACAACAACAAAAAAACTTTGATTTGCCGGGCGGTGGTGGCGCACGCCTTTAATCCCAGCACTCGGGAGGCAGAGGCAGGCGGATCGCTGTGAGTTCGAGGCCAGCCTGGGCTACCAAGTGAGCTCCAGGAAAGGCGCAAAACTACGCAGAGAAACCCTGTCTCGAAAAAACCAAAAAAAAAAAAAAAAAAAAAAAAAAAAAAAAAAAAAAAAAAAAAAAACAAGAAACTTCAGGCTGAGAAATTGGGATATCCAAAGGAAGAAGGCTGTGGGAAGCTCTGCATTAGTTAATCCTCTCATCCACTGCCGCAACCCAATGTCTGACAAAAAGAAGCTTAAGAGAGGAAGGGCTTTCTTTACTCGGCTCACGGTTGAGAACCACGGGTGAGAACCACGGTTGAGAACCACGGGTGAGAACCTCGGTTGAGAACCACGGGTGAGAACCTCAGTTGAGAACCACGGGTGAGAACCACGGGTGAGAGCCACGGGTGAGAACCTCGGTTGAGAACCTCGGTTGAGAACCACGGGTGAGAACCTCGGTTGAGAACCTCAGTTGAGAACCACGGGTGAGAACCTCAGTTGAGAACCTCGGTTGAGAACCTCAGTTGAGAACCACGGGTGAGAACCTCGGTTGAGAACCACGGTTGAGAGCCACGGTTGAGAACCTCGGTTGAGAACCACGGTTGAGAACCTCGGTTGAGAACCACGGTTGAGAACCACGGGTGAGAACCTCGGTTGAGAACCACGGTTGAGAACCACGGTTGAGAACCTCGGTTGAGAACCACGGGTGAGAACCACGGGTGAGAACCTCGGTTGAGAACCACGGGTGAGAACCACGGGTGAGAACCATGGTTGAGAACCACGGTTGAGAACCATGGTTGAGAACCACGGGTGAGAACCTCGATGAGAACCGCGGTCCATACTGACCATGAAGAGGTGAGGGGAAGTACCAGGCTCCGCTGCTCAGCCTGTATTTAGTCCAGTGGGTGGTGCTGCCCACACTGGAGTAGAGGATAAATCCCTTACCCCATCCCACCCTCAACTGCCCTCACAAACACACCCGATGGCATTCGTAAGCATTTCTTGATCCAGTCAGGCTTACACTCAAAATTCACCACCAGTCTACAGTCAAGTCACCAGGAAAGGACCCAGTCTTGTCAGAACTAACTACCACCCGATACAGAGCTCAGTGTGAGTGTGCACAAGGTGGACTGTGAGATGAGGAACAGCAATTACTTAGGGAACTGCCTCTCTGCTCCCATCAGTTCATGCACTTTGGGCAGGCTGCTGCCCCTTTCCCCTTCTGAAGACAGACAGCCCAGGCCTAAAAGATGAAAGCTGAGACGTGGACCGAAGAAAGGATGAGCAAGTGTATTAAGCTGGGCCGATAAGAGACACAGTGAAGACTTCTGCAGGACTACAGGAAAGGAGGGCTCTTTCTGACAGTTGCTATGGCCACTGGTGGCCATTTTTGTTATTCCATAAGGAGAATTTATTTGAAAGAATAATCTTTTCTTTTTTTTTTTTCCCAAAAAGGATGTACTAGGACCTAAACCTGGCCAACACATCAGGGCCAAGATGGCACCCATCTTTTGTCCCCAGCACAGGTGGTGGCAGGGTCTAATAAAAGGATAATTTTAAAAAAGAAAAGAAAAGAAAAAGCTGAGATACAAAAAAGACAGGTGCCTCGTGATGGTGGATGAGCACCTGGATCCAGCCAGGCTTGAAACCACAGACCTCTAGCCTTCCTGGTCATATAGGCCACACTAACACAGCCGTTCTTTGGTTTTAGTCACCATGAGTTTCTCACAATCTTTAGACAGCTTACGGAAGAGTTGAGGATGTGGTACAGTGCTTGCTTAGCACCCACACAGCTCTGGGTTCCTTCCCCGGCACCACAGAGAAGTTGGCCCCAGTGGGACATGCCTGGATCTCTTGAGGCAGAAGCAGGAGGCTCAAAAGTTCAAGGTCACCCTACAGAGTGAGTTTGGGGCTAGCCTGAGACCCTCTCTGGAAAATATCCCGAAGCAGAAAAATGACAAAATCAAACGTATTTCCAGGAAAGTAAACACAATGAAAATGTGAATGGACTCCATTCACCTCCTCTGTCTCACAATCGAGGCATGTGAATGGCAGGGCCAAGTGACAGTGCTGCAGACTGAGACAGACGAGGAGGGTCTGGGGATGGTTGTACATGCCTCTGATATCAACACCCAGGACACCGAGGCAGGAAGGTCCGGAGTTAGTGTGAGGTGAGCGAACCTCAGGCCAACCTTCCTTACACCACAAAAGCGTATCTCAGACATACAAACGAGAGAGAGAGAGAGAGAGAGAGAGAGAGAGAGAGAGAGAGAGAGAGAGAAAGGTGACAGTTGTTAATATATTAGTAAAAAGCACTATGACAAATGTCGCAGCGTTAAGAGAAAACAAAAAACAAGGCACCTGTGGTATGGAAAGAGGGTGGGGCAGGATGAACGCAAGGCAAGGCCCACGGAGTAAGTTACACAGAAGACACACAGCTCAACGGGCTTGAATAAGGAACAAACCACATCCAACCGGAGATCGAGAAAGGCTGCAAATGGCAAGACGTTTCATGTTCATGCACCGGCAGAATTAGTATTGTGAAAATGGCTATGTTACCAAAAACAACCTATAGATTCAATATAATCCCCATCAAAATTCCAATAGCATTCTGCACAGAAACAGAAAAAAAAAATAAATAAAACCTATGAGTGTTACAAAAGCACAAAAACTCTGGATAGCAAAAGCAATCCTGAGCAAGAACAACAACGAGGATGTCACAGCAACCGGGTTCAAGCTGTGCCTCAGAGCTATAGCAACAAAGCCTGCATGGCACTGGGTCAAAAACAGACATGCCAATCAATGCAACAGAACCACCAAATTTCCAAAAGGTGCCAGAAATAGACCTTGGAGAAACAAAGCCTCTCTGACAAATGGTGCTGGAAAACCGGGTATCCACACAGAGGATGAAACCGACTCATCTCTCTCATCCCGTACAGAAGTCAGTTCACAGTGGACCAAAGACTTTGATTTAAGAACCAAGCCTTTGAAATTACTACGGGGAAACAGAAAAAAACACTTCTAGACATAGACAGAGGCAACAACTTTCTGAATAGGACACTAATAGCTCAGGTTACAATAACCAGATATAAGAAATGGGACTGCATCAAAATAAAAGGCTTTGGCAGGGCCTTGGGAGATGGCCCAATGAGCACGCAGCTGCAGAAGCAAGGGGACCCGAGTTCAGATCCCCAGCGCCCACCTGAAAAGCTCGGTGTGGCTGTGCACACCTCGAACCCCAACGCTGGGGAAGTGAGGAGAATGGAGTCAGGGAGACCACTGCGACATGCTGGCCACCCCAGCTGATAAGCAGCAAGCTCCAGGTTCAGTGAGAGACACTGGACAGAGAATAAGACAGAGTGACAGAGGAGGACACTGAGTGTTCCCACTGGGTTCTGTACTTAAGTGCATGGGTACACACCCTACACATGTCCACACATGTATACAACACACACACACACACATACACACACACACAGCTTTGAGACAGCAAAGGAAATAATTACCAAAATGAAGAGACAGTCTACAGAACAGGAGAAAATATTTGCCATCTATTTATTTGACAAGGGATTGATAACAGAATACAGAAGGAGCTCAAAAAGAACAAATAAGTCAGTCAATAAATGGACAAATGAATTGAACAAATACTTTTGAAAAGAAGAGACACAAATGACCAGTACGGCTCATGCCTGCCTGTCATCTCAGCACTTGGCAAGCTGAAGCAGGAGGATGCAAAGTGTGAGGAAGTCTGAGCATACAGTGAGTTCCAGGTCAGCCTGAGCTGTGGAGGGGGAATTGGCTTGATGCATCCACAGGGGCTGTGGAGGTGGCTCAGTCATGGAGGCGACTGCAGGGGCAATCCCGAGGACCTGAGTGTACATCCTCAGCATTCACTTAAAAAGTGGGTGTGACAGTGTACGTCTGTAACCCCAGAGCTGAGTGGGGGACATAGGGGGGTCCCCGGACAGCCAGTCTAGTCAGTTCATGAGTGTTGGGTTCAGTGAGTCACTGTCTAAAAAAAAGTCAGGTGGAGAACAATAGATAAGGCTATCTGATCTCTGGTCTCCACACATGCACACACACACACTACACACACACATACACATGCAGAGAGAGAGAGAGAGAGAGAGAGAGAGAGAGAGAGAGAGAGAGAGAGAGAGAGAAACATACAAACAAAAAATACATTTTGAGTTCAAAACCTTGCTCATCTTTTTTTTGGGGGGGGCGAGGAGGAATATATATATGAAAACCAACATTCTAAACTATACAAGTGATGCAAGTCAAGAGCTGGCAAGATGGCTAGGTGGGCAGAGGCACCTTCAGCTCGAGCCTGACAGCCTGAGTTCAATCCCCAGAACCCATGGAAAGGTGGGAGGGAGAAGCCACTCCAAAGAGTTGTCTATGGCTGCCACAAAAGGGCCATGACACATGTGCTCCCCCAAACGTCATATACACACATATAGCAAGAAATAAAATTTCCAAAGAAGAAATGTAAATAAAAACTATACTGAGGTTGTATCTCACCCCAGACGGACTGGCTGTCAAGAAAACAACAGGGGGGAGAGATGACCTCACGGTTCAGAGTGCTTCCTGCTCTTCCAGAGGACCTGAGTTCGGGTCCCAGCACTCACACAGGTGGCTCACAACTTCCTCTAACACCTGCTCCAGGGGATCCAATCCTGGCCTCTGAGAGTACGTGCATACATGTGGCAGACACCCACAGAGACACACACACACACATAAAAATCTTTTAAAGAAGAAAACAACCAATTTTAGTGATAATGCCAGATGGGAGGAGGGGATGCGTGGACACAACCCTCATTCATCGAGGGCGGGAGTGTCAATCAACCCAGCAACGGTGGAAACCAGTGTGGAAGCTTGATGAAAATAAACCAGCACAGGCTGGGGCTGGGGCTCAGTGTGAAAGCAGGCTGCGCTTGGTGCATGCTGGGTTTGCCACACACACACACAGACACACACACACTCACACACACATACACACACATACACACACACACACACACACATACACACACACTCACACATTCACACATACATACACACACACATACATACACACACACTCACACACTCACACACACATACATACATACTCACACATACTCACACACACATACATACACACACACTCACACATACACTCTCACACACACACTCAGATGATCATGCCGCGTGACTCCCGGCATACACTGGAAGGAAGCCACGTCAGCATATACACACACAATGGAATATTATTCAGCTACAAAGAAGAAATTCATTTTCAGGAGAGTGGACAGAGCTGGAGACCATCCTATGCAAAAGAAGCCAGATCAAACAGGCCGAGTAAACAACAGTGTTTACTCACATGCAGAATCTAGACCAGAAAAAAGACATGAAAGTCGACAAGGGACCATGAAGGGGAGGACAAGAGAGACGGATGGGGACAAATATGATCGAAGCACATGTCACATGAAACCCAGTATTTCATAAAATAATTAAGAAAGAAGAGCCGCTTCAGCATGGCGGGATCTGAGAGGGCCCTTCCAAAACTGGGAAATTCACAGCGGGTTTCAGAAGCGGGAAGCACAGCCCAGCTTAGGCAAAGTGGCGGAAATGAAAGCCAACAGCTTGGGACGGATGATCTCAGCCCTCAGGAGCGGCAGCAGCTGTTCTCAAGAGACTTCCACGCAAAGCCATGACGGGGTCAGAGCTGCAGCTCAGGGTGAGGAGCGTGAGGGAAGCCACTGAGGACAGGTATCCTCAGACCTCACCTCTTCCACCCCATTCTAACACCTGCTATGTCTGCCACAGCTCCACCCCCAACCCTGTGCTCTAGCCACCCGGGACCATCCCAGCCCGCCCCGACCCTGACCTCCGGTCTTTCTTCTTCAGCCCTCCTTTCTCTCAGGCCTTCTCCTCACACCCCAGGGCTTCACTCACTGCAGATGCCTCCTAAGTCCTTCTCAGCAACCCAGCCCTTGCCCCGCGTACCTCATCTGCATTTATGTATCTCCTCCTCCTGACAACCCTAACTCCGATGCTTGAAACAGAATCTGACATAAGCCCCACAATAAACCTTCCTTGTGTTAACGGATTAGCAGTGTCCCGTTGCACTCTGAGGTTCAAAACCCTGCTCATCTTTTTCGTGGTACTGGGCATTGATCCTAGGGTCTCATACACACGAGGCAAGCCCTGCACCACTGAGCTGTATCCACAGGCTTTCTTGCTTTGTCTTTTGACACAGGGGCTGTTAAGTTGCCCAGGCTACTGCTGAACTCACTCTGTAGTTTACGTAGACTTTGAACTTGTAATCCTCCTGCTTCAGCCTCCCATGTAGCTGGGATTGCAGGCAACTCACTTCCACATTACCCCCCCCCCCCTTGCTCACCATTTCCTGTACAAAGTCCATTTTCCCTTGCTCGGTCCTTGCTCAGTGTTACCATGCGTGTCCACAGGGACCATGTGGAACGCCAGTGTCCCTGAAGCCCTCCTTGGTTCTACTGAAGACACTATGCATCTTTTATAGCACATAATAAAGTTCTACTTTCCTTGAAGGGAATAGAGCAGGCTTTGGACAAATTAGACAGGCTAGGTCTGAATCCTACCCCAACTCTCTACACGTGACCTTTGGCAAAGTTATGAAACCTCTCCAGCCTTCAGCTTCCTCATCTGTAAAACAGGAATGATGCCAGCATTCATGAATCTACTCCTGTTAGTGGACCGAATGAGGTAAATAATGCATGCAAAGTACTACACAATACTTGAGATCTCAGTATCAGGTATTAAGTGCTGGCCACTCTCTTTAATATCATTATTAAAGGGAAATGTACTTCATATCTCTGTGTTCTCAATAGGGTATCAATCAGAGAGCCCATCCACAGTCTACAGAATGACCTTTTTTTTTTTTTTGGGACAAGGTCCTATTATAAAGCCCCAGTGGTCTGGAAATCACTGTTTACACCAGGCTGGCCTCAAACTTGCAGTAATCCTCCTGCCTCTGCAATCTCAAGTACTGGAATTATGAACATAAGCCACCAAACCCAGCCTTGAATAACCAACTTTAATCTACAAAACTGAATCCTTTAAGTATCCCTGAGATTTCCCCAAGCTCTTTTTTCTCCCCACTTTATTGGTGTTCTCCCACTCCCAACTTACCTGGTGTAAAATAGTATATCGTTCACGATACAGCTCGGCTTTATCTCTTGCTGTTCCAAATAAGGTTGGTGCAGCATGATTAGTCATTGATAGACTAGAAAAAAAAGGGATGTCATTGAAAATACATACATATATGTTTACATATACAACACACACACACACACACACACACACACACACACACACACACACACACACTATTAACACAAAGGTCGACGACCAAAAGTCAAACATAAAACTATATACTTTGTGGAAAAAATATACAACTGAAATTAATCAATAAACAGAAAGATGGCCCAGTGGATAAGAGCACTTGTTGCTCTTGAGGTCCTAAGTTCAATTCCCAGTACCCACATGGGAGCTAAAAACTGCCTGTAGCTCCAGCTTCAGAAGTTCCAGCACCCTCTTCTGAACTCCACAGATACCAGGCACACATATGGTACACACTCATACATTCAGGCAAAACACTCATACATGTAAAATAAATAAATCTTTAAAAAATTTAAATCAATAAATGATACATGGTATACTTACGGAAGAAATTTTTTTCTTTCCGAATTGTACAAAAAATGTGGAATATCAAAAGCGCCAATGATATTGAAAATATGCTCTCTGAAAAACAACCCATAAAACACAGATCCAACTTACTAAAATGCAAGTATTATAGATCAACACTAATAATTCACATTATAATCTTTTGCATATAACCTTTTGCACATTTTCTTCAAGCCATGTACCAATTTTTTTTATAGTGTTACAAATAAGAGGATAAAGTTTTTAGCTTGTACATTCTACTTTCAAGAGATACGAAGGTCACAGGTGTGATAGTGCCCCCCCCATAACCCCTGCACTAGGAAGGTAGAACCTAGGCTATATAGTGAGACCTGTCTTAAACAAACCACCAAACAGTAAATTACACTTTTTGATGTTCAATTTAATTCATTCACAGCACACAGACTATTAAATAGACTGGGAACACACCAAGTCAGTAATAAACAAATACTATACTCTCACTAGGAAAAAATAGTAAAGACAAATTATTTAGTAATAAAATTTATAATGTAGGCCATCATTTCAGATGAAACAAATAAGGGCCGCTTCTACTGTAGAGCTATTGACCACTAATTATTTTCCCATGAAAAGAAGCACTGAGTAACCGTCCCACAGGAAAATGTAGTTTTACCCACATACATGGTCTCATCCACCGACTGGCTGCACTCCTGGACCGCTGTTTCCACTACGGATCGTTCAATCATGTTTGATGACACTGAGAAAGGAAGTTCAAAGTCCAAATTTCAAACAGGGATGGAGACTCAGGGAAGGCAGCACCCACCTAGAAGCCTAGCACTTGGGAATCGGAAGCAAGAAGAGCAGGAGTTCAAGGCTATTCTGGGCCACATAGGGAATCAGAGACCCTGGCTATAGTAGCACACAGCAGTAATCAGAGCTCACACACACACACACACACACACACACACACACACACACACACACACACCAACCCTCAATATACCCATTTCTTATTGATGGTAGAGCAACTTTGAATATCAGCCCAAGAACATAGCTAAACCAGTTTAGAAAGCAACACAAACTTAGGCCTGATCAGAAAGTGAGTATCCTTGATCACTCTGTTTTCAGGCAAAATACCATATGCCATTAGATATTAATATATGATTAGGAGGTGTGGCTTTGTTGGAGTGGGTACAGCCTTGTTGGAGGAAGTATGTCACCGTGGGGGCAGGCTTTGAGGTTTCCTATGCTCAGGATACCACCCAGTGAGTCAGTTGACTTCCTGTTGCCTGAAAGATGTAGGACTCTCAGCTATTCCTCCAGCACCACATCTGCCTGCATGCTGCCATTCTCCCCACCATGATGACAATGGACTGAACCTCTGAAACTGTAAGAAAGCCCCCTCAATTAAATGTTTTCCTCATAAGAGTTGCTGTGGACATGGTGTCTCTTCACAGCAACAGAAACCTTAACTAAGACATAGAGTGTGTTTAAAATCCTGCCTTTAGAGGCGAAGAGAGAACAAATTCTCTCCTGTATTAAGTAGAAAGAGATAAGAGGGGGAAAATTCCTAACCTGTGGGCAGTGGAAACCTTGGAGCATCTCTCCTTTTTCGGCTGGTGTCTCTGGTAGCCATTGAAGTATTTAACCCAACAGACCAGGAAAGTTAGGCCTTCTCACTTTTCTCTTTTTCCCCCCAAACATTTAGGAGTATCTAACTTAATAAGACACAGTCACAGGTGTGCTGAGAGAAATAAGTGACCATTAAGGATCAGATCAGTGACGTGATTCAGTAGATAAAGACACTTGCCACAGAACTCTGATGACATGAGATCCACATGGTAGGACAGAACCCACTCCAAAGTTGCCCTCCGACCTCCACATACGTACTGTGGCATAGGTGCCCATGCACACATGCAAAGTAATAATAATAATAATGATGTAATTCTTTAAAGGACAAGATCAAATTCTTATTTTGTTAAACACAAAAAAGAGGCTATGGTAATTCCACCTCCCCAAGGGGATTAGAAACTACAAAAGGGCCCTTAAGGAATAGAATATCCTCAGGTCACAACTGAACTAACCCTTTGGGAAAAGATACTATGATGTGTATACCTCAGAACTCTGGAATATCTTAGTGAATGGAGCCTCACTTTCCATTTTAATTGAAATCTGAGGACACAAAGCTATAGCAATCTAGAAATCATCAGCAAATGTTACTTACAGGGCTGCTTTTCAACTGCATCGATGATCTTTTCTAGGGTCTCTTCAAGCTCTAATTCAGTGACAGACTGAAGAGCTTCAGTGAGAAACTTGGTGGCTTCACTAGTGAGAGAAAGAAGAGGCCAAGAATTCCCCAACGTTCAGAAACTGCCTGTTCATTCCTCCCTTTTAGGGGTTCTCATTTTGTCTATAGTTTCTGAACAAAACCATCCTTCTACCCTGGCTAAAAAACTGGTTTTGTTGTTTTGTTTTTTGGTTTTGTTTTGTTTCTTTGTGTAGCCTTGGCTGTTCTGGAAATCACTCTGTAGACCAGGCTGGTCTTGAACTCACAGAGGTCTACCTACCTCTGACTCCCAAGTGCTGGGATTATAGGCATGCACCACCACTGCCTAATAACACTGTTTTATTTAGTGGGAGTGGTCTTAACAAACTGTTATTTAAACCTTATAAAACTCAAGCTTTATAAAAAGCCAACGTAACTAAAACCTCAGCTCTCCCTCTAAAGCCTGAAGGATCAAGGCTTGAAACAGCTAATTCAAAAATAAGCAAACAATTAAAATAACAACGAATCCCTGCAGATTTAGCAGATCATGCTAAAATACCTTTTAAAAAAAAAATCTAAATGAATTGGATAGCCTGGACATCTGAGATGAACCCATGTTGACCAGAATGTATGAGACCCAAAGTGGAAACCGGAACTCTAGTCTCATCTGGATTCCTGGCCCACAGAAAATGTAGGCTAAAACGTGAGTGCAGTTTTAGTCTCTAAACCATAAGGTAATCTGTTACACGGCAATAGATAACTAACACACTATCGTCCCACAGTAGCTCCATGGTGGTTAATTCTATTCACGGTGTTTGAAACTAAAGCATTTGAATGTATGTCTCACTGAATCGTTCAATGAGCTTCCAACAGCTTAATAATAGTTCATTTTCGGTGAAAGGAAAGAAGAGTTAATTGATCAATTACTCCTCTTTTCAAATGTAAGAACTAAATCCATCACTTTCTCCCAGGTTGACCCTTGGACACTACTATGCAAAACGTAAAGTTAAAAGTTCCATTAAAGCTCACGGTTATAAAAACAAAAAAATTGCATGACTCAAAAACGTATAGCTAGTGTTGGCATTCTGGCCCGGCCCCTTGGGGACCCGATACACAAGCTCAGCAGGTACTTAAAACGTGTATTATAAAATGTAAAGATAACGTAATTACTCGAGCTTTTGGAGATGCTCATTCTACAGGACTAAAAATGGCACACTATAGCCAGGAAAGCTGACTTTTGGGCAAATTGTAAACTGGGAAATCTACCCCCCCAAAAAAAAACCCAAAACCAAAAAACACGTTTAAAATCTATCCGGTTTTTAATTCTCCAGGCAATAATGAGAATCCAAAACGGAGACGGGTGGGCGGGAGGCTCACAGTCTGCAACATAAATCGCCACCAGACACGCAGACGGATTTCCCCAGGTCTCTCTCTTTTGACGTGTCTCTCTGTAACTTCCCGAAGTAACACTGTAACGATTTGCATCCCGCAGGGGCGGGGGCCTCCGGGGATCTGAGGACCTCAAACCTGGCATCTTCCCGGGCTCAGTGGGGCCCCGGCGGCGCAGCTCCACCCAGCCTGGAAGTAACATTTGCACCCGGCGCGAGTGTCGCGGAAACCCGGGGAGGCTCCGCAGCCTCCCATGCGCCAGGCCGACCTCTCCTCTTACAAGGGAATAGTCTAAGGGTCTCTGCACGCCCGGGGCACTGCGGCGGGACAGACTGCCTCGCGACTCACCCTCTGAGCAGCAAGCCGCGAAGCTTGAAAGCTGAGACAGCGCGGCTCCGCAGCCGCTCCGGCGCCATGTTCGCGATTTGGCGCCACCGCCGGGACCCCGCCCCTCCTGGACTAGACACGCCCTTTGTCCCGCCCCCGTCGGCGCGCCCCGCCCCCAGATTCTTAGACTAGTGATTTGGGTTTTTGTCTCTCTACACACTGCAAGGTCCCTGGGAATCTCAAGTCCTAATCCTGAAGCAGGAAGCCATCGGCGCGCCCGCCATGCCTGGGGAGTGAAGCAAGAGTGATCTAAATGGGAACAAGCTTCCTTTATCCCAAGTCCATTTTTGTACACTCAGCTTTGTCACATTCAGCTACCCTCTCTACCTTCCACCTTCTCTGACTCTCCAAGCTTCCTGCACCCAGGATCTTCCCTGCCAAGGCTGTGAGAGGTGAAGGGCAGTCCTGTTTACAGGTTCTGCACAAGCCCTGGGAAATAGTGTGTCTTCACTGTTTCCCCCAGCAGGTACTCGCTCCACCACCCCATCCAACCAGCATTTTAGTTGAGGGCCTCTGGACAACGCGCTGTCATTAGCAATTCAAATGTATTAATGGATGTGTTTCACACGTTAATTAGCAGTGTCCCACTTTTTCCACGACAGACTTTTTTTTTTAACAGATGGATAAACAAACCAAAGATTATAAATGGCTGGCTTGAGGTGAACTATCCAACAAGTAGACTCAATAGGCCATATTTTAAAATGGTTGTTCTTGCTGAGTGTGGTGGCACATGCCTTTATCCCAGGACTCAGATGGCAGAGGCAGGCAAATTTCTGTGGGTTCTGGGGCAACTTGTTCTGTCTACATAGTGAGTTCCAGGCCAGTCAATGATACACATTGAGACCTTATGTAAAAATAAATAAATAAATAAATAAATAAATAAATAAATAATAAAACGCTTGCCCCGGCGAAATGAATAAACCATGGAGTGCATGCAACTTTATGGGACACAAGAACGTGCTGGGCATGATGTCACAGGTCAGTAATTCTAGCACTAAGAAGGAGATGTAAGGATCAGGAGTCAATGGCCAGCTTCGATGTCATAGCAAGTTCAAAGCAAGCCTAGGATACACGAGACTTAGTGCGAAGACAGAGGCAAATAAGCAAAAACATGAAAATGATTTCTAAGGAGGTGTATGCATACAATTATCTCCTGGGCATTTAGTTAAGATCTTTTTTTAAGGGGGCTGGAGAGATTGCTCAGCAGTTAAGAGCACTGGCTGTTCTTCCAGAGGTCCTGAGTTCAATTCCCAGCAACCACATGGTGACTCACAACCATCTGGTGTCCTTCTGGTGTGCAGGCATACATGCAGACAGAGCGCTGTATACATAATAAATAAATAAATAAACCTTTTTTTAAAAATCTTTTTTAAAAGCAAAACAGTAAAAAGCATATGTATATTTGCTTGATTTTTACATTTTAAAACTTATAGCCAGGCGGTGGTGGCGCACGCCTTTAATCCCAGCACTCAGGAGGTAGAGCCAGGTAGATCTCTGTGAGTTCAAGGCCAGCCTGGGCTACAGAGCCAAGGCTACACAGATTAAGCTTGCCCTGTTAACAGCCAGAGGGAGGCTGTGAACCGGCAAGACTGGAACGGCTCCTGGAGAGTGAGTGTGGCTTACAGGGAGATGGATGCGGCAGTGGCCATTGTGCCCCACGTCACTCTTTGACAGAGCGGTTCATATAAGTGATGGGATCTCTCCATATCATACTTGACCTTGCTAAATGCCTTTTCAGGGGTCCTTTAGCATGTGGATGCCAAGACCAACTCACACTCACTGTTAGGAAGGACGTTACACCTTCAGAGACCTCCACCAAGCTTCTACCCAGGAACAGTAACGACAGGTCACCAAAGTACAGAGATATGGGATGGTGACCCAGGACCTTGCTTTGTTGTTTGGCCTATTTTTACTAAAAGGGGTTCAATATGTAGATGAAGTGCTGCAAAACTGAGTATTTTTCAGATTTAGAAAAGTATCTGAGGGCTGGGGAGATGACTCAGTTGATAAAGTGCCCGCCCCATGAATATGAGGACTTGAGTTCAGATCTCTAGCACTCACATAAGACTTGGACATGGGGTCAGGCAGTGGTGGCACACGCCTTTAATCCCAGTACTGGAGAGGCAGAGGCAGGTGGATCTCTGAGTTCGAGGCGAGCCTAGTTCCAGAGGGAGATCCAGGACAGCCAGGACTACACAGAGAAATCCTGTCTTGGGTTTTAAAAAAAAAAAAAAAAGAAAAAGAAAAAGGTAGGCATGGAGGCCTGTCTGTAGGTTTTTTTATTTGTTTGTTTGTTTTGATTTGTTTTTCCAGACAGGGTTTCTCTGTGTAGCTTTGTGCCTTTCCTGGATCTCGCTCTGTAGACCAGGCTGGCCTCAAACTCACAAAGATCGGCCTGCCTCTGCCTCCCAAGTGCTGGGATTAAAGGCGTGGGACACCACCACCCAGCACCTGCCTGTAATTTTAACACTGGGACGGGGGGAAGAGACAGATGGATTCCCAGAACTTACTGGCCACCCAGTCTAGCCAATTGGTGAGCTCTGGGTTCAGTGAAACGCTGTGTCTCAAAAAATAGGGGGCAGGGCAGTAAAGGAAGACTCAACATCAACCTACACATACACACAGACACACTCATGTATGCACGCACACATATTTGCCCATACACTCTATATACATACAAAGTTTTAAAAAGTAATACAACGAAAGGCATCTGAAAGACCAGGTGTACCTAAAGAATGAGGATGAGGGTTGGCGGCGCACGCCTTTAATTCCAGCACTTGAAAGGCAGAGGCAGGTGCAACTCTATGAGTTTGAAGCCAGCCTAGTCTACATTCCAGGTTTCAGGACAGCTAGAGCTACGTAACAGAGAGACCCTGTTTAAAAAACCAATAATAATAATAATAAAAAAAAGAGGACAGGATCCACATTAGATGCACTGGGCAACTACAGTTATAAATTCTTTGGGAGTATTATGGCCTGGTAAGAAACATATGACCACAGACAAAGTTATTAAGAAAATCATAAATAGTCAGAACTTGTGAATATAAAACAGGTGCAGGTATTTGCAGAGCTCCTAGGCCACTGATATATATATATACATATATATATTTTTCTTTTTTGTTATTCAAGACAGGGTCTCTCTGTGTAGCCCTGGCTGTCCTGGAACTCGCTCTATAGACCAGGCTGGCCTCAAACTCAGAGATCTACTGGACTCTGCCTCCCTAGTGCTGGGATTAAAGGCGTGCGCCACCACTGCCCAGTCCATTGATTTATTTTCATACCCCACTTCACTCAAGTTACTCATCCTTTTAACAACATGATAAAAAGGGGGAGGGGTGCCCCGTGGGATCAAGAAAGGCTCAAGAAGCTTTGATTGCGCTAAGATCCTTGTAAAACAAGCTAAATAGGCATGTGTCCCATTACATCAGTTTCCCTTCATGTTAGAAGTTGTCAGGAGCTCTGAGGGTGACAGCTGGAAGTTACAGCAAAACCAGCCTGATTAGCAAGCAAACAGTTTCAATGGGATTTTGGTTCTGATCATGGGAAGAGGAAAAAGCTGGAATATATTCCCTAGGATAGAATTGGGAGTTGTTTTTAAAAGCATTGCAACAGGACAACTCCATCACAGGTACCTCAGTAATACTAAGGACAGATTGCCAAAGCTCAGGTTGGATTGAAGGCCTTCGAGGGCTCTTTCTGGGGTGGTGCAGAATCATACTTTCGAAAGCGGCATGCTCAGTCACAACAATGAGATGTGGTGTCTGCCGGCCCCGCCATGAGTGCCACGAGGCTATGCTGGGGCCAGTGTCCTTTCAAGCCAGTGCACCTCCACCAGTAACTGGACCAACAGCCAAGCCAGGAAGGGACCCTCCTTATCCCTGTTAATGCCTGGCATATGAACGACATGGCCAGGGCACCAGACAAGCAGGGGTGGCTGCAGCAATACCAATAACGACGGCTATCATACGTGTGGAGAGCAGAGAAGGAAGGAGTAGCCAGTGACTGAGTTGTATTGTGTCTTTGTTACTGTTCTGTTGCTGTGAAGAGACACCATGACCAAGGCAACTCTTAAAAAGGGAAGCATTTAATTGGGGGCTCGCTTACAGTTTTAGAGAGTTAGTCCATGCTCATCGTGGCAGGAAACGGACAGGCATGGCGCTGGGGAAGTAGCGGAGAGCTTTACTTCCTGATCTGCAGGCAGCAGGCAGAGAGACAGAGACACTGGTGTGGGCTTTTGAAGCCTCAAAGCCAAATTTCCAGGGACACACCTCCAACAAGGCCATGCCTCCTGATCCTTTCCAAACAGTTCAACTGGGGACTAGGAATTCAACTATATGAGCCTATGGGGGCCATTATCTTTCAAACCAACACATGTGGACATATAATAGCTCATGAAACTTAGCCTTAGATAATCTATACTGGCATATTCAGAGATATATTCAGATGGAAAAGAGAAAGTTGCCAAGTTCTAGGTTGACTACCTTGGGGGACAATAGATATAGGAGAAAATATATCACAGATATATCCTGGCAGCTTTCTGTTTAGTAGCCCATAGTTCATTGAGCCTTCCCAGAAATCAAAAAGCATATGCCCTTAGTAGAATATGGATCATCTGATTTCAAGTGTCCTTTGGAGCCTGCCTGTTGTAGAATATTATTTTAAGGTGTATTGCTTTTGTTTATGTTGCATTTGTTTAACTCTGTGAAGCTGTGTTACTTTGCCTGTCTAGAACACCTGATTGGTCTAATAAAGAACTGAACAGTTAATAGCAAGGCAGGAGAAAGGATAGGCAGGGCTGGCAGGCAGAGAGAATATATAGAAGGAGAAATCTGGGAGGAAGAAGGAGTAGCCAGAGAAGGAGGAGGACTCCAGGAGCCAGTCACCCAGCTACACAGCCAGACACGGAATAAGAAGGAAAGAAAGGCTATACAGGAATAGAGAAAGATAAAAGCCCAGAGGCAAAAGGTAGATGGGATCATTTAAGTTAAGGAAAGCTGGCCAGAAACAAGCCAAGCCAAAGGCCAGGCATTTATAATTAAGAATAAGCCTCCATGTGAGATTTATTTGGGAGCTGGGTGGCAGGCCCCCCAAAAGAACAAAAACAAACAATACCTGCCCACTAGGTTCCTATAAAGTCTGACCACAGAGAAACCAACATAGGGTAGGAGATAGCTCAGGCCAAGGCATTCCCATGGAATGTTCCAGTATGCTGCAAAGTGTCCAGACATGTGAGGCCTATTCTCAATTATGTTCATGGCATATGAATGTTATGGTGAGGCAAATACACAAATCTACCCATCCTGTGTGGGGTTGGTAAGTAAACCACGTAGGACTTATGCCTGTCAGGGATGTGCTAATATGCCCTTACCTGTGTGGACGGCCACAGACCTCTTGCAAGTGCTTCCATGCAAATAAGCATAAGACAAGGCTATCGTTAAGGGCCTCATCCAGCTCAACATTGTGTATAGGCACTCCAGAGAATTGACGGTGGCGGGGGCACTCCTTTCTCAAATACTGGTGTGCAGAACTGGACTGGAGACAACCAGCTCCAGTGGTACTTCCACCTACCTTACAACCCTACAGGGGCTGGGTTACTAAAACAGCAGTTGCAGAAGTTTGAATGGAGATACCCTGCAAGTGTAGGGCACTCCCACAAGCCATGGGATATTAAATAAGCAAACCAAAATACCAGAGACCGAAATATAAGGCAGGTGGGGCCCATTTAGTCTGAGGATTTGTAGAGACAGGATGTCCTATTCAGTCTGAGATTTTGTAGAGCTAAGAAGTCTCTAGTGGCTGGCTGCTCTGCTTCTCTGATCTATCAGCTTTCACCCTAATATCTGACTCTGGGTTTTTATTGTTAAGACTAATTAGATTCTCGCATCGAAAGGTGACTTCAGCTGAGGAGGAGTTCAATGATGGATGGCCCATTCTGTAGACAGTATCTTTCCCCAGTAATTGCTGTCATTGCCCATTGGGCCCATGAACAAAGGGGCCATGGTGGCAGAGATAAGGTTATGCATGGGCTCAACAACATGGACTGCCACTCGTGGCTACAGCTACTGCTGGTTGCCAGATCTGCCAACAGCAGAGACCAACACTGAGCCTTAGATATGGCACCATTCCTCAGGGAGACCAGTCAACAACCTGGTGGCAGGTTGACTACATTGGACCACTTTCCCCATGGAAAGGACCAACCCTTTGTCCTTCCTGGAGGAGATACTTATTCTGGTTGTGGATTTGACTTTCCTGTACAGAATGCTTCTGCCAAAACCACCACCCACAGACTTACAGAATGCCTGATCCACCAACATGGTATTCCACACGTTATTGCTTCTAACCAAGGGACTCACTTCACAGCCATAGACGTGCAACACTGGGCCCACAATCATGGGATCCCATGGTCTTACCATGTTCCTCACCATCCTGGAGCAGCTGGCCTGATAGAAAGACGGAATAGTCTTTTGAAGACACAGTTACAGAACCAATTACATGGCAGCAGCATGGAGGGCTGGGGCAGGGTTCTCCAGAAGGCAGTATGTGCTTTGAATCAGTGGTCAATATATGGTACAGTTTCTCCATAGCCAGGATCCACGGATGCAGGAATCAGGGGGTGGAAAGCGGAACAGTTCCACTCACTGTCACTCCTACTGACCCACTAGGAAAGTTTTTGCTTCCTGTTCCCGCTACCTTAGGTTCTGCTGGCCTGAAAGTTTTGGTTCCAGAGGAGAGAGCACTCCTGCCAGGAGCCGTAACAAATATTCCATTGAACTGGAAGCTCAGATTTTCCCTTGGTCACTTTGGACTTCTGATGCCCTTAAACCAACAAGCTAGGAAAAGAATAACAGTGTTAGGAGGAGTGATTGATCCAGAGTACCATGGGGAAATTGGATTGCATCTCCAGAATGGAGGTAAGAAAGATTATGTATGGAGTGCAGGAGATCCTTTAGGGTGTCTCTTGTTGCTACGGTGCCCTTGATTAAAGTTAATGGAAAACTACCACAGCCTAATCCAGGCAGTATGACAAAGGGCACAGACCTGTCAGGAGTGAAGGTATGGGTCACTCCTCCAGGAAAAGAGCCAAGGCCTGCTGAGGTGCTTGCCAAGAGTGGAGGAAATACAGAATAGGTAGTAGAGGAAGATAGTTATAAATACCAGCTAAGGCTGTGACCTGTTACAGAAACAAAGATTATACTTAACATGAATGTTTCTGTAGTTTTTTGGTAACAATGCATTTGCACAGATATTTGTGTTTTCTTTCTTCAATTTCCTTATCATGTGATGTAACATCAATTAAGAGAGTATCAATGGTTATGGTATTTAAGTCTGAGATACTAAAAGAATGTCTCTCAAGGGACATTGCCACCTATTCAAAATTTATAATGCATTTTCGGTTGTCTAAGGGATAGCTATATATGTTAGGTATAATTATGACCTGGTTAAATACACAATGTGTTTATGATTGTATATGGGATAGTTATTTTAGGCATTATGACCTGGTTATTGTTTTCACTATTAATTGGAAATTAATCATGACATAAGGAAATATGATTGTGTATCAGGTTGGCAAGGGGTGGATTGTGATGACTATTCTTGGTTGTCTACTGGACTATATCTGTAATTAACTAAAATCCAAAAATAGAGGGCATATCTGTGAGGGATTTTTGCTTAATTTGAACTTGGTAGATCCACTTTTTTTTTTTTTTTTTTCCAATACAAGGTTTCTCTGTGTAGCCCTGGCTGTCCTAGAACTCACTCTGTAGACCAGACTGGCCTTGTACTCTGATCTGCCTGCCTCTGCCTCCAGAGTGCTGGGATTAAAGGCCTTCACCACCACTGCCCGGCTTGGTAGATCCACTTCTAATATGGATTTTGAGTCAGGAAGACATTCATCTTTAATCTGGATCTTGAGGTGAGAAGTCACACCTTCAATCTGGGCTGCCTGCCACCTTCTGCTGGAGCCCATGGAGTCCTGCTAGAAGGACATGCAAGCAGGAAGCTTTTGCTTTCTGCCGGCTTGCCCTTTCTTTGCTAGCAAATCCACTTCTTTACTGGCATTAGAGCCTACTTCCTCAGAATTCCAGCATATAATAAAGACCAGCTGAAACACCCAGCCTTGTGGACTGAGTACCTAGTGGCTTCTTGGACTTTGAGTTCACAGCCAGCCATTGTTGGATTAGCCGGTCTACAACCCCAAGTCATTTTAATAAATCCCCTTTCTACATAGAGATTCATTCTATAATTTCTGTTACTCTAGAGAGCCCGAATACAGATGGCAATTCTCTACTGCCAAAGGTACCACATACCACATGCCTTGGTGGAAGGACATGGAGAAATCAATATGGCGTTGAACTGGCCCCTCCTCCTCCTGGCTGGCTTTCATAGTTCTGGCAGGCACTATGCAAGCGGCTTAGGGGAAATTGTGACCAATGGTCCCACTTGGCTGGGGATCCTGAAGGTTGCAGTATCAACATGTCAAGCCTGATGTGCCCACTGATGAAACTATTACAGGTACAACCAGCGTAAAAGTACAATTATTTTCTGATTGGAGTCGTGGGCCATTCCACAGGAGGGAATTGGTGCCTGGTTCTGTAAGCCTGAACAAAAGCCCATGGCTGAGGAGACATTAGACTTGATGAAAAGC